>NC_041015.1:34277437-34520522 GCF_004193775.1 Glycine soja | reverse complement strand
TGCACGCTTCGTGTTCGTTAATTGCCTCTGAGCCTAACTTGCGTCATGCTAATGGACGAAGGGCTAACTGGTGTATGGGGTGCCTAATCACGTATTGAAAACCCTAAGTTGATTTTCGCTTAGTAAATTGAAATAGGGTTGGATTAAGTGGTTGACTGTTAGGGACGAATTCTCCATAACCCAGGATAAGAGAGTGGCTTCTGAATCAGAGGAAACAACCCGTTTTTAATATTAGTAGTTTCGTATTCCATTTTATTTGTTCTGCTCTTTAATTACCAAACAACCAACCCCCCCCCCCCCCCCATCGTTACTGTTACTGCAAGTATATTATGAACATTTGGTTTGTCACTGCTCGTTGGGAAACGACCTAGGATCACTTCCTAGTTACTGCATTTTCATGTTTATTTGATTCGGGTACGGCCTCGATCAAATTTGGCGCCGTTGCCGGGGAGCAGTGTCCAAAGGTTCATAATAGCTAGCTACTGTTGTGTGTTTAATCCTTTCGTGTTTTAATTGTTAGTATTGTGTTAGTATGTGTGTTAGTGTTGATTAGTGTCCTGGTATTTTGTTTAATGTGTGTTCTGTTTCAGTTTTACCATTAAGCGTTTCCCCTGTTTCAGTCTTGGGTGTTTTGCTGTGAAGATTGTGCTTGAAAACAGAGTAGTAGTAGAAATCAGCTTGCGGAAAAACAGAGTAGTAGTAGAAATCAATTAGAGACGGATTTTAGCGACCACCCATGCTGAATTAATTGGGATTTTTTTGTTTTAGTAGCTAGGGTTGTTATTTTTGGCTGAATTTTTTTGTGGTAACTTCTTTTAATCCATATTTTGTGGGAAAAATAGCTAGAGCCTTTAGTTTGGTCAGATTTGAAAGTTCCAAAAAACTAGCAAATTTTGTGTTTGTCAAAACTTCAAACGGCCATAACTTTTGCTCCGGTTATCAGAATCGCAATTATTATATATGCATTTGGGGTAGAAAAAAATTTCCTACGCCGTGGCAGCTGGCCTATGGCCGGCTGAGGTCTCCATCGTCCAAAAAAGCGATTCTGTCAAAAGTTTTTTATTTTTCAAGTTTTATTCACTTATTTTTCTTAACCTACCAATTTTAGCTTTCATAGTTAGACTTTGAATTTTTGTCTGAAATTTTTTGTGCTATCTTCTCATCATTTTATAAGGTTGCTCACAAAAATTTCAAGTCATTTGGATATCATTTGAGGGTAGCTGTAGTTCAAACCTACACCTTTATTTACATGACAAGGCAACTAGTTGTGTGCATGCTGAATGTAGTGTATGACTAGAGGCAATCCATCTGACTTACAACCCTTTGATCCTGAGATAGATAGGACATTTCATAGATTAGTTAGGCATCATTTTATACCTTTTGATCATTCTGAGCATTCCATAACTGGTGAATCTGTGCATTCTGTTATTGGTGATTTTGAACATCCTGATCTTGAGCATTATAATTTTGAGCATTCTGCTTCTGAGCATTCTGATTTTGCACATTCTGAGAACATGGCACAACCTCCACCTCGTGAGAGGACTCTAAGGGAAATGGCTGCACCTGATTTCACCTATGAAAGCTTGTGCATCCAATACCCTGATGAGGATGTCCCATATGTTCTTAAGACTGGACTGATTCATTTGCTTCCAAAGTTTCATGGCCTTGCAGGTGAAGACCCGCACAAACATTTGAAAGAATTTCACATTGTCTGCTCCACCATGAAACCCCAGATGTCCAAGAGGATCACATATTTCTGAATGCTTTTCCTCATTCATTAGAGGGAGTGGCAAAGGACTGGCTGTATTACCTTGCTCCAAGATCCATCACGAGCTGGGATGACCTTAAGAGAGTATTCTTAGAAAAAATTTTCCCTGCTTCCAGGACCACAGCCATCAGGAAGGATATCTCAGGTATTAGACAACTCAGTGGAGAGAGCCTGTATGAGTACTGGGAGAGATTTAAGAAACTATGTGCCAGTTTCCCCCACCATCAGATTTCAGAACAGCTTCTTCTCCAATATTTTTATGAAGGACTCAGTAATATGGAGAGAAGTATGATAGATGCTGCCAGTGGTGGAGCCCTTGGAGACATGACTCCTGCTGAAGCCAGAAATTTAATTGAGAAGATGGCCTCCAACTCCCAGCAGTTTAGCGCCAGAAATGATGCCATAGTCATTAGAGGAGTGCATGAGGTAGCTACAAACCCATCTGCATCATCTGAAACTAAGAAGCTTGAAGGCAAACTGGATGCGTTGGTCAACTTGGTAACCCAGCTGGCCTTGAATCAGAAATCTGTACCTGTCGCAAGGGTTTGTGGTTTGTGCTCCTCTGCTGACCACCATACAGACCTTTGCCCTTCCATGCAGCAACCTGGAGCAATTGAGCAGCCTGAAGCTTATGCTGCAAATATTTACAATAGACCTCCTCAACCTCAGCAGCAAAATCAACCACAGCAGAGCAATTATGACCTTTCCAGCAACAGATACAACCCTGGATGGAGGAATCACCCTAACCTCAGATGGTCCAGCCCTCAGCAACAACAACAGCAGCCTGCTCCTTCCTTCCAAAATGCTGCTGGCCCAAGCAGACCATACATTCCTCCACCAATCCAACAACAACAACAACCCCAGAAACAGCCAACAGTTGAGGCCCCTCCACAACCTTCCCTCGAAGAACTTGTGAAGCAAATGACTATGCAGAACATGCAGTTTCAGCAAGAGACCAGAGCCTCCATTCAGAGCTTAACCAATCAGATGGGACAATTGGCTACTCAATTGAATCAACAACAGTCCCAGAATTCTGACAAGCTGCCTTCTCAAGCTGTCCAAAATCCCAAAAATGTCAGTGCCATTTCATTGAGGTCGGGAAAGCAGTGTCAAGGACCTCAACCCGTAGCACCTTCCTCATCTGCAAATGAACCTGCCAAACTTCACTCTATTCCAGAAAAAGGTGATGACAAAAATCTACCTAACAATTTCTGTGCAGGTGAATCTTCTTCCACAGGTAATTCTGATTTGCAGAAGCAGCACATTCCCCCTCTTCCATTCCCTCCAAGAGCAGTTTCCAACAAAAAAATGGAAGAGGCAGAGAAAGAGATCTTGGAAACATTTAGAAAAGTAGAGGTAAACATACCTCTGTTAGATGCAATAAAGCAAATTCCAAGATATGCCAAATTCTTGAAGGAGCTGTGCACTAATAAGCGGAAGCTTAAAGGAAGTGAACGAATTAGCATGGGCAGAAATGTCTCCGCATTGATTGGTAAATCTGTTCCTCAAATTCCTGAAAAATGCAAAGATCCAGGTACATTCAACATACCTTGTATTATAGGGAATAGTAAGTTTGACAATGCCATGCCAGATTTAGGAGCCTCTGTTAGTGTTATGCCTCTGTCGATTTTTAATTCTCTATCTCTAGGTCCCTTGCAGTCAACTGATGTGGTAATTCATTTAGCTAATAGAAGTGTTGCCTATCCTGTTGGTTTCATAGAAGATGTCTTAGTTAGAGTTGGTGAACTGATTTTCCCTGTTGATTTTTATATCTTGAATATGGAAGATGGATTTTCTCAAGGATCAGTTCCCATCATTCTAGGCAGACCCTTTATGAAAACTGCTAGAACTAAGATAGATGTTTATGCAGGCACACTGTCCATGGAGTTTGGTGATATAACTGTTCATTTTAATATTCTGGATGCTATGAAATACCCATCTGAAGATCTTTCTGTATTTCGTGCTGAAATAATTGACCATGTTGTTGATGAATACATGACTGATCTTTATTCTAATCTGCATGCCTCTCACTCTTCATGCATTGAGTCTGAAATTGTACTTGATCATATGTCTGAATTTGATGCTGAGAGTGAATCTGAGAGTGATATTGATTGCATGCCTGGTGGTGGTGTTTTACCTCTTGAGATTGATTTTATAGAGTCAGATAGGACTAACCATGTTTCAGGAAGTACACATACCTCTGACTTTCTTTATGAGGTAAAGGCTGAGAAACCATCTCCTTCTACCACTGTCCAGCCGACCACACCAGAATTGAAGCCTCTGCCATCAAATTTAAAATACGCTTACTTGGATGATAGCAAGAGTTTTCCAGTGATTATATCTGCCTCCCTTGCTGATGAGCAAGAGGAGAAGTTGTTGTCAGTTCTCAAGAAGCATAAGAAGGCTATAGGCTGGACCCTGGCGGACATTCCTGGTATTAGCCCATCCACATGTATGCATCGAATAAATTTAGAGGATGGAGCTAAACCAGTAAGACAGCCACAGAGAAGACTCAACACGGTGATTCTTGATGTAGTGAAGAAGGAAATAACCAAGCTTTTGCAAGTTGGAATCATTTATCCTATCTCCGACATCCAATGGGTGAGTCCCGTCCAGGTAGTCCCGAAAAAGACTGGCCTCACAGTGATCAGAAATAAGAAGGAGGAGCTGATTCCTACTCGGGTGCAGAACAGTTGGAGAGTCTGCATTGACTATAGGAGGCTGAACCAGCTTACCAAAAAGGACCATTTTCCCCTGCCATTCATTGACCAGATGCTTGAACGCCTGGCAGGTAAATCCCACTACTGTTTCCTTGATGGTTTTTCTGGTTATATGCAAATTACTATTGCTCCTGAGGATCAGGAAAAGACCACATTCACCTGCCCTTCGGCACTTTTGCTTATAGGAGGATGCCTTTCGGCCTGTGCAATGCCCCTGGTACCTTCCAGCGGTGCATGATTAGTATTTTCAGTGATTTTTAGAAAATTGCATAGAGGTGTTTATGGATGATTTCACTGTATATGGATCCTCTTTTGATGGTTGTTTGAATAGTTTGGAAAAAGTTTTGAATAGATGCATTGAAACTAACCTTGTTCTAAATTTTGAAAAATGTCATTTTATGGTTGAGCAAGGTATAGTTTTAGGCCACATTATTTCCAATAAGGGTATTGAAGTAGATCCTGCAAAAATTTCTGTTATTTCACAATTGCCTTACCCCTCTTGTGTGCGAGAGGTGCGATCTTTTCTTGGTCATGCAGGATTCTACAGGCGCTTTATAAGGGATTTTAGCAAAGTAGCCCTTCCACTGTCCAACTTGTTGCAAAAGAAGGTGGAGTTTGACTTTAATGACAGATGCAAAGAGGCTTTTGATTGCCTCAAAAGAGCGTTGACTACCACCCCCATCATCCAGGCACCTGATTGGACAGCCCCTTTTGAGCTTATGTGTGATGCATCAAATTATGCATTGGGGGCTGTCCTTGCTCAGAAAATTGATAAATTGCCCAGGGTGATATATTATGCTTCTAGGACTTTAGATGCTGCCCAAGCAAATTATACTACTACTGAGAAAGAGCTTCTAGCCATAGTTTTTGCTCTTGAAAAATTTCGATCTTATTTGCTTGGTACTCGCATTATTGTTTATACTGACCATGCAGCTCTAAAGTACTTGTTGAAGAAGGCTGATTCTAAGCCTAGGTTGATCCGATGGATGCTCTGGCTCCAAGAGTTTGACTTGGAGATCCGTGATAGGAGCGGAGCACAAAATCTAGTTGCTGATCATTTGAGTCGGATCGAACGTGTCTCTGATGCAGATTCACCTATTCTGGATGATTTCCCGGATGATCATTTGTATATATTGTATAGTATTTCTGACTCTCTTTCTACTCCCTGGTTTGCTAACATTGTCAATTATTTAGTTGCCTCTGTTTTTCCTCCCTTAGCATCTAAGGCCCAAAAAGATAAGATTAAAAGTGATGCTAAGCATTTTATTTGGGATGACCCCTACTTGTGGAAATTGTGCAGTGATCAGGTCATTAGACGGTGCATTCCAGATCATGAGACTGACTCAATCCTGCAGTTCTGTCATTCTTCCGCACCGGGAGGTCATCTAGGTGTTCAAAGGACAGCTCGCAAAGTTCTTGATTGTGGTTTTTATTGGCCCACCATCTTCAAAGATGCGTGGAAGATTTGCAGCACTTGTGAGCAGTGTCAGAGAGCAGGAAATACACTTACATGGCGACAACAAATGCCTCAGCAACCTATGCTATTCTGTGAGGTGTTTGATGTCTGGGGTATAGATTTCATGGGTCCTTTTCCTGTCTCTTTTGGTTATGTTTATATTCTCCTTGCAGTTGATTATGTTTCAAAATGGGTGGAAGCCAAGCCCACTAGAACTAATGATGCTAAAGTTGTCGCAGACTTTGTCAGGTCTAATCTGTTTTGCAGGTTTGGAGTACCTAAAGCAATTGTTAGTGATCAAGGAACCCATTTTTGCAACAGGACAATGCATGCCCTGCTTAAAAAGTACGGGGTGGTACATAGGGTATCCACACCATACCACCCCCAGACTAATGGACAGGCAGAAATTTCTAACAGGGAAATCAAGAGAATTCTAGAGAAGATTGTGCAGCCAAGCAGGAAAGATTGGAGTACCAGGCTTGATGATGCTCTCTGGGCACATCGGACTGCCTACAAAGCACCCATAGGAATGTCTCCTTATCGGGTTGTCTTTGGAAAGGCATGTCATCTTCCAGTGGAAATTGAGCACAAAGCATACTGGGCAGTGAAGACTTGCAACTTCTCTATGGATCAAGCTGGCGAGGAAAGGAAGTTGCAACTGAGTGAGTTAGATGAAATCTGCCTAGAAGCCTACGAGAATGCCAAGTTCTACAAAGAAAAGACCAAGAAGTTCCATGATAGCATGATAGTTAAAAAAGACTTCGTGGTTGGGCAAAAAGTGTTATTGTATAATTCTAGGCTTGGACTCATGAGTGGTAAGTTGAGGTCTAACTGGATTGGTCCTTTTGTTGTTACTAATGTTTTTCCTTATGGTACAGTTGAGATCAAAAGCGACTCCACAAACAAGAGCTTCAAGGTCAATGGACATCGACTTAAGCCATTCCTCACGAACCCTTCTTTAGTGGACGTAGTGGTGGAAGAGACTTCCTTACTCCACCCTACTCTTCCTCCACCATGACTTAGGGAGTTTTTCTTTTCCTATCTCTTTCTTTGCTTTTATTACACTTGTCCGATTCTCTTTGATGATTTAATTGTTTTTAATCTTTTAATTGTGCTACATTGAGGACAATGTGTTGTTTAAGTATGGGGGGGGGAGTGTTCTTTGGTTTTGCTAGTTTTGTTGGTTTTGTTAATTTGTTAGTTGTGTTAATTTGTTAATGTTGTTAGTTTCGTCGGATTTTCAGTTTAATATTTTGGGTCAATTTCATGTGCACGTACGACTTTGCATGTTTTTCTTTGAATTATAGGATATGTTCAAGAAATGGGTAATTGTTTTGAAAATAAAAGTTCTTGACATTTTGTGACTTGAAATCCTTGATTCTTCTCTACATGTCATGATAGTTTTGAAAGCTCAATTTGAAAGTGATGATTTTACCTTTGTGAGAATTTGAGCCATCCATCATTATAATCATTTGGTGTGTTTTGCCCCATTGATTGCTTGCACAATAGCCTTGGCTTGATTCTTGTTGATGCGTCCTAATTCACATGCATATTTGGAAATGATTAAGGAAATTTTGTTCTTATAAGCTTCTAGCCAAATGGACTTACCTAGAATTAATTCCTTTGATAACCCTTTTGAGCCTTGTTTCCCTTTCCTTGTTTTGAAGCTCACTACAAGCCTTAAGTGAAAAACCATGATATTACCATATCCTTAAGGAATTTTGGAGCTTTGGAATTGTTTTGGGAATAAGTGTGGGGGTTTTTTGTTTCATTGGACAACTTGTTTTGTTGGCTAGGCTTCATGATGTATTTTGGGCCATACTTGATGTACATTGTATATTGGTTAAATGTTGGACATGCTGAATGAAATTTTGTTTCTCAAAGACCAAAGAGTAAAAAAAAAAAAAAAAATTCGAAAAAAGAAAAAGAAAAGCAATAAAGTTGAGTGAATAAGATCTTAAATGGCACAAGAATGATGAAACTCTTGGTTCTACTCTTCATGTTTAATTTTTATCTTTACTTCTTTTTATTTTCTTAATATGCACTTATTCCCATTTGCTCCTCTATTCCTTTGGGATTTAGCCACTTATTCCATATTTCTCCATACCTTGTCCTTGGCCCCATTACAACCTTAAAAGACCTTTTGATCCTCATGTGCTTGTGTTTATGGGTTGATTGTCAATTTTAGAATCTTGCCAAGTTTATGTGGTGTTTGCTTTCATGGGTGCTTTGAGGGTAAATAGTAGCCTAGACACTTGAGAGATAGAGTGTATATCTTGTGAGGCTTTATCACTTTTCATTCTTGAGCTGATTAACTATTTTGCCATGATTGGGTTGCTTGGATGATTTTCATGAATGTCTTGACTTTTTGGATCTCCTTATGTTAGATGTTACCCATTCCTTTCATTCCTTGATGTTCATTGAGAAATATGTGAATGTTTTTGTTTGTCTCCCTTTCATATCCTTGGATTTTGTTCTTTGTTTCATTTTGCCCAGGAGTGCAAAAGGCTAAGTATGGGGGGTTTTGATGTGCCATCATTTTCTTCTATTTTCTAAACCCTTTTTGCACCATTTTAATTATTGATTGGTCTTAATTGTCAATTAATTAGGCAGTTTTATTATTTGGGCTCATTTAGCTAATTTGATGTTTTTAATCTAATTTCAGGAATTAATGAAACATTGGGCTTAATCCGGATTTTGGTTGTGGACTTGAAAAGGGCAAATAAAGAAGCGCTTACCTTAGTTAATTTCTAATTAGGAAATTTCGCAATTTTATTTTATGTTGTTCAGTGTTTATTTCGTTTTGGGCCAGAGTATTGTAATAGGGCCCAGTGACTTTGAGTGACTCTTTTTAAATAGCTGCCTTGGGATTTGTGCAGGGCATTCTATTCTGTTATGCTATTTTCATTATTCAGAGCTTTGGTTTTAGGTTTTCACATTTTTCTGTTCTCTTGCTACAGTTCTCGTTCTTAATGCAAATTTCCGTTTTCTGCTTCTAATTACGAGTTCATTCTTGCTTCTTCTTCTACTTTCATTTACGTTTCTGTTCATTTACGTTTCTGTTCATTTATGTTCTTGTTCATTTACGTTTCTGCTTCATGTTTCATTTGCGTTTTCTGTTTGAATCCATGGAAGGCTAGATTTTCTGGTGTTATTTCCTTTTGAGGACGAAGCCCAACTCTCTTTGAGGTTGCATTTGTAATGTGGTTTCCTGGCAGTTTTCCCTTCACCAGTTATCCCAATTTCGTGAATATTAATCAGTGCACGCTTCGTGTTCGATTAATTGCCTCTGAGCCTAACTTGCGTTCATGCTTAATGGACGAAGGGCTAACTGGTGTATGTGGTGCCTAATCACGTATTGAAAACCCTAAGTTGATTTTCGCTTAGTAAATTGAAATAGGGTTGGATTAAGTGGTTGACTGTTAGGGACAAATTCTCCATAACCCAGGATAAGAGAGTGGCTTCTGAATCAGAGGAAACAACCCGTTTTTAATATTAGTAGTTTCGTATTCCATTTTATTTGTTCTGCTCTTTAATTACCAAACAACCAACCCCCCCCCCCCCATCGTTACTGTTACTGCAAGTATATTACGAACATTTGGTTTGTCACTGCTCGTTGGGAAATGACCTAGGATCACTTCCTAGTTACTACATTTTCATGTTTATTTGATTCGGGTACGGCCTCGATCAATTACCCTTCAATCTTTGGTTTCTGGGTGGATGACCCAGTCTGGGTAGGTGACCCAGAAGATGCCGAAGAACCTTTTTTGGTAGTTGGCTCTGATAGATCCAATTTGAATCCTTTTCCAGAACTCCGACCTCCTCTCAGGGAGGTTCCTATTGCCTTAGGAGGCATCACTGGTTTTCTGTAAGAATTCACAGGTAAGGTAGTTAGGTAGAGAGTTTGAGGTGCCCTTGATATATTCTATATCAAAATAAAAAACACTTAAAATTGCTTGCCATCTTGTAAAAATCTGTTTTGAGGCAAGGTTTTTAACATCTTTTTGTAGAATATCTTTGGCTAACTTACAATCAACCTGAATTAAAAAAATTTGATTTAACAAATTTGATTGAAATTTGGAAATGCACAAAACAATTGCTAAAACTTCTTTCTTTATAGTTGAATATTTTAGTTGTGCAAAATTCCAATGCTTTGATGTATATGCAATGACATGTTCTTGGCTATGGGCTCTTTGTTTGAGGATGCCACTATAACCTATGTCTGATGCATCAGTTTCAACAATTTTGAATGCCTATGGGATAGAAAGATACATACATTTTATGGATTGGACTTTGAGTTTGATATCTTTGACTATTTGAGTATGGTGGTCAGACCAGGAAGGCAAATTTTTCTTTAGCCTATCATGCAATGGTTTGACAATGTTGTTTAAATATGGGGCAAATTATCCTACATAATTCAGACAACCTAGGAATCATTGTAACTGGGTTTTGTCCAAAATTTGGTCGGGGAATTTGCTAGCAAATTCTATTGATCTGTCTATTGGAATGATTGTGCCTTGATATATATTATGACCAAGGAACCTAATTCGAGTTTGAAAAAGATTGATTTTTGATTTGGAAACTGCTAGACCATTATGTTTGATGATATGGATGAAGGTTTGTAGGTGTTTGAAATGTTGATCAATGTTTTGAGAGAAGATTAGAACATCACCTACGTAGACAATGACGAACTTTGAATAAGGATTGAAAATGTCATTCATGATTTTTTGGAATTATGAAGGGGCAATCTTCAAACCGAATGCCATTACATTCTACTCGTATTGCCCGAAAGGTACAGTGAAGGTTGTTTTGTACCTTTCTGATTCTTGGATCTGAATTTGCCAAAATCCAGATTTCATATCAAATTTGGAAAGTATTTTTGCAGAATTTAGTTTGTTGAGTAAAATTTTTTTGTTTGGAATAGGATACTGTCGCAACCTAACCTTTTGCGGGCAAGCGAAGCGAGGCTCACGAGTGCGTTTTCCAAAGGAGGAAAATGCGCGGAGTCGCCACCAACGTTTATTTGTGGAAAACGTCGGAAAAACCAAAGGAAACCGGTCATAAAGAATATTCCAAGTTCGGGAGTTGTATTTACGTTTGAGGAAGGTATTAGCACCTCTCACGTTAGTCTTAAAGGACAACAGCCTTATTTTTAGAATTGTGTGAAATTGTGTTACCCTAACTTCTATTTCTTTTTTATTTTTGAGGTCGACAAAAGCGGGGCTCTTGCTCCTACGTACCCTCCATTGAAGAGGCAATCAGACCTACGTAGTTCTTTTTTAAGGGTGAATCAAGCAATTCTTTTTACTTGGAAGGTGGTCATTTTAAGGCGTTGGACCTTAAAAATGATCCATTTTTACTTGGTGAGAAAAATTGAGATATTGAACCTTAAAATCCTTTTTTAGTGATTTTTCGCGGACGAGCTTGACTTTGTGAGTTGATTTTAGCCTTAGTTTCACTTTAGTTATTAGTCAATTCAATTAAGAAAGAGAAATCCCAAAGAGAAACGTCCAATTGATTTTTTTTGCTTTATTTTACTAAAAGTTATTTTTTGATTATTATCTTATTATTTTACCTCTTTTTGGTTTCCAACGTGGTTACAGCGTGACCGAACGATCAGATTTCATTTTAACAGAAAATAACGGATATTACAAATCAAATGATCGGTGGAAATTTATTTTATTTTTTTATTAGGCGAGAAAATGACTTAAGTAAATGACTGAAGCACATCAAAAGGGGATACGGAAAGTAAATGAAATGATAATAGAAGTACGCGAAACAAATGAGAACCACCACGGGTACATAGAATGAATTGAAAAGTTCGATTTCGGGAACTTACCGGTTGAAGACTGAAGAACGACGAAGAACGAACGATAAATGACGAAGAACGGTTGAAAATCTTTGCGAAATCACCCAAGGAAACATTACGGAAGCGCCTCGGCCTGGATTTTCTTCACGGAAACAATTTTCCCCACTGATTTCTAGTGAATAAGAAGTGCCAAGAAGGTTGAACCCCTTCCTTCTTCACTCCTCCCTCTATTTATAGCAAAATAGGGGAGGAGCTTGCCACCCAGCTCGCATAGGGGAGGAGCTTGCCACCCAGCTCACCCAGGCGAGCCAGGTTGCTTCCTCCAGAAGCAACCGCCTCCTGGAGGAAGAACCTGGAAGGCCCAAGTGGGCCTGGTTGCTATTTGCACCCCCTTTTTTACTAAATAAACCCCTTTGCTTTTTTTTTGTGATTTTTTTTCCGTAATGTTACAAAACTTTACGAATTTCGTAATGATACTTGTTTTCTTTCCATAAGGTTATGGAACCTTACGGATCATGTAATTACTCCTTTTTTTAGCTTTCGGAAAGTTACGGAAACTCACGGATTGCGTAATAATACTTTTTTTTTGATTTCCGGCACGTTACGGAATTCCACGGATTGCGTAACAATGCTTTCTTTTGATTTCCGGCATGTCTCGGAAATTCACATATTGTACAACAAAGGGTGCCAAGTACCTCGAAGCTGTCAACAAAGGTTGCATGCCATCAAACAATGGTCCCAGGACGAAATTAGGGTATGACAGTTGCCCCTCTTTACTTACCTTTTATCGGAGATAAGTGGAAAGCAAAGATAAAACACTGATTTCATCCGTCTTCGCTCTCTCCGTGATTAGTCTATGACGACTTCCGTCTCTCCTTCTTCTTTCTCTGCACAACACAAAACAAACACAAACAGCAAAAACACCAATAACATAATATACACATATACACATGTTTTGCGAAGGAACCGATCGGGAAAATAACAAAAAAAACCCTATTTCCCAGTCACCGGAGGCTCCACGCTTGATAACGGAGGACACATGAACAACGCTAGGCAATCAATTCATGGGGCTCCGAATAGGATGGTGGAGCATACATGAACAGCGCTAGGCAATCAATTTGTCGGGCTCCGAACTCAATGGTGGAGGATGCATGAATGAAAATCAATTCATGGGACACCAGATAAGATTTGAGGGTGGAAGATAGACGAACAGCGCTAGGCAATCAATTCGTGGGGCTCCAGACTCGATTGTGGAGGATGCATGAACAGCGCTAGGCAATCAATTCATGGGTCTCCGAATAAGATTAGAGGGTGGAGGATAGATGAACAGCGCTAGGCAATCAATTCATGGGTCTCCGAATAAGATTTGAGGGTGGAGGATAGGCGAACAGCGCTAGGCAATCAATTCGCGGGGCTCCAGACTCGATGGTGGAGGACAAATGAACAGCGCTAGGCAATCAATTCATGGGTCTCTGAATAAGATTTGAGGGTAGAGGATCGGCGAACAACGCTAGGCAATCAGTGCACGGGGCTCCAGGCTCGATGGTGGAGGACACATGAAAAGTGCTAGACAATCAATTCATGGGTCTCTGAATAAGATTTGAGGGTGGAGGATAGGAAAACAATGCTAGGCAATTAATTCGCGGGACTCCAGATTCGATGGTGGAGGACACATGAACAGCGCTAGGCAATCAATTCATGAGTCTCCGAATAAGATTTGAGGGTGGAGGATAGGCGAACAACGCTAGGCAATCAATTCGTGGGGCTCCAGACTGGATGGTGGAGGACACATGAACAACGCTAGGCAATCAATTCATGGGTCTCCGAATAAGATTTGAGGGTGGAGGATAGGCGAACAACGCTAGGCAATCAATTCGCGGGGCTCCAGACTCGATGGTGGAGGACACATGAACAGCGCTAGGCAATCAATTCAGGGGTCTCCGAATAAGATTTGAGGGTGGAGGATAGGCGAACAGCGCTAAGCAATCAATTCGTGGGGCTCCAGACTCGATGGTGGAGGACAAATGAACAACACTAGGCAATCAATTCATGGGTCTCCGAATAAGATTTGAGCGTAGAGGATCGGCGAACAGCGCTAGGCAATCAGTTCACGGGGCTCTAGGCTCGATGGTGGAGGACACATGAAAAGCGCTAGGCAATCAATTCATGGGTCTCTGAATAAGATTTGAGGGTGGAGGATAGGAAAACAACGCTAGGCAATCAATTCGCGGGACTCCAGATTCGATGGTGGAGGACACATGAACAGCGCTAGGCAATCAATTCATGGGTCTCCGAATAAGATTTGAGGGTGGAGGATAGGTGAACAGTGCTAGGCAATCAATTCGCGGGGCTCCAGACTCGATGGTGGAGGACACATGAACAGCGCTAGGCAATCAATTCATGGGTCTCCGAATAAGATTTGAGGGTGGAGGATAGGCGAACAGCGCTAGGCAATCAATTCGTGAGGCTCCAGACTCGATGGTGGAGGACACATGAACAGCGCTAGGCAATCAATTCATGGGTCTCCGAATAAGATTTGAGGGTGAAAGATAGGCGAACAGCGCTAGGCAATCAATTCGCGGGGCTCCAGACTCGATGGTGGAGGACACATGAACAGCGCTAGGCAATCAATTCATGGGTCTCCGAATAAGATTTGAGGGTGGAGGATAGGCGAACAACGCTAGGCAATCAATTCACGGGGCTCCAGACTCGATGGTGGTCGACACATGAACAGTGCTAGGCAATCAATTCATAGGTCTCCGAATAAGATTTAAGGGTGGAGGATAGGCGAACAGTGCTAGGAAATCAATTCGCGGGGCTCCAGACTCGATGGTGGTGGACACATGAACAGCGCTAGGCAATCAATTCATGGGTCTACGAATAAGATTTGAGGGTGGAGGATAGGCGAACAACGCTAGGCAATGAATTCGCGGGGCTCCAGACTCGATGGTGGGGGACACATGAACAGCGCTAGGAAATCAATTCATGGGTCTCCGAATAAGATTTGAGGGTGGAGGATAGGCGAACGACGCTAGGCAATCAATTCGTGGGGCTCCAGACTCGATGGTGGAGGACACATGAACAGCGCTAGGCAATCAATTCATGGGTCTCCGAAAAAGATTTAAGGGTGGAGGATAGGCGAGCAGCGCTAGGCAAATAATTTGCGGGGCTCTAGACTCGATGGTGGAGAACACATGAACAACGCTAGGCAATCAATTCATGGGTCTCCGAATAAGATTTGAGGGTGGTGGATAAGCGAACAGCGCTAGGAAATCAATTCGCGGGGCTCCAGACTAGATGGTGGAGGACACATGAACAGCGGTAGACAATCAATTCATGGGTCTGCGAATAAAATTTGTTGGCAGGACCGAATGGTCCACCGGGTTTTTTTTCCACCTAAAAAGGGAAGCATGCATTTTGCAAAGAAAAATAAATCATTCGCGAGAGCATCATATCTTAGAGAAACAATATACCCATGTCAACATTTAGCTTTTAAATGAAAACATTCAGGGGAAACGTCGGGTCAAACTGAAACTGGGAATAAAGTCACTCATAGTTTATAAAAACTCACACAGATAAGTGTTTTACCCTAATTCTAAACCATAACTGCACCATGACTTTATTTTGCACATGATTTCCTATCGAACCAAAAGATCATATGCACGATCACGGATCAATAGGATTTTCTCGAAGGTAGTGTTTTGGAGAGGAAGCTGGGTGTTTCGGTCTTTTCCTCTTTGTTTAGGTGGGGCTGGATATCGCCAGTCGAGAACGACTTTGAATGGCAATCCCAAAGGAAGAACCACTTAAAAAATGGTTTTTCTCTTTGCCGGCGGTTATTTACCTCACCGAAAATTTATTTGGTCCGAAGATCTCCTGTCCTCTCTTTCTTTTATGGATCGGGAATTATTCTGTTTTCCTCCGATTTTTTCCATTTTACTTTCTTCCGATCTTTGATGGAGAATCCTTCTTTTCCTTTCTTTTCATTTCTTCCTTTTCTTTCTTTTCATTTCTCCCTTTCCATTTCTTTCTTTGGGAATTCGGGTTTTAGCATTCATTATTTGCTCTCTCTTGAGGAGATTCTGCTGTCCTTTTCTTCGGGGGAAAGGATGAGGATTCTTTTCATAGGCCAAGGTTCAAAGTAGCCTAAGGTTGTGTCTCAACATGGTCTTTTCATCGTGGGAGCCCGATCTTGATATCTGGGGCAAAACAAACTCGTGTGTCAAGGTGTCGGTCTCGAGTTGAATTTCCATATTATTTCCACGAGGCACGTGTAACAATGATGATTTGGAAACAACGTGCAAAATTAGTCATGGCCACAACTAGGTGGGTACTCAAGCATCCAGTTTATGGCATTGTGATACTAAGGCTTGGGATTTACACAAGTAGACCCAATATTTCCAAATTATGTTCTTTCATCGGTTCAATGAATCCATCCATTCTTATCTCGGTTATCCAGGAAAATAAACTCTAAGCGTCAGTCCCTTGTTTCCAAAAGATATGTTTGCTCTCTACGAATGATTTATGCTTCCTATGACCATAACATGCCGACCTTCAAGGTCTTTCTTTCTTTTTATTTTTGTTTCATTTTTTATGTTTACAAAAAACTATACATCCATTGCCATCTATGAGAAAAACAATTTTCTTTGTACACCTACATTCCTATACATGACGAACTTTTTCTGTACACACGCATTAAAACTCTTTCTCTTTACATCAACATGGTCTATATACAAACCCTATTCCTATTCAAAGATTTCTTTTTCATTTTTTCCAACACACACTCGTAGTTTATACAAAAATTTCTTTATATCCACTCGTCGCTCACACACAAGAATTTCTTTTCACACATTATTTACACACACAAAATCCTTCTATACACATTTTTTCTTTTACATATAAAAAAAACTCTTTTCTTTTCTTTATATATATAGACACAACATTTGTTCACAACGCCTCTTTCTTTTTTCTATTCTTGGTGTTATCATGATTTTCGTTTGTTTTATTTTTAGGACGGCGTTCCTAAAGGAAAACTCTATAAGGTTCTGGAATTTCAACAAACATTACCGACAATAACGGAGTAAGCACTAACGCAACAATCCAAACAAAACGTATGCACAAAACAAACGACGATCGAAAAAACAAAACAAACATTAGTCCCTCAAGTCATAGAAATAAGATAACATACAAATAATAAATGATGGAACATATGGATTTGGGGATCCCACGGTCATGTGGCTCCGCATGCCACCGGACTCTTGGGTCACGATAACAAAAGGTGGGGTGGTCGACAAAAGCAGGGCTTTTGCTCCTACGTATCCTCAATTTGTGATCAGGAACTCAGACCT
This sequence comes from Glycine soja, assembly GCF_004193775.1. Lineage (NCBI taxonomy): Eukaryota > Viridiplantae > Streptophyta > Magnoliopsida > Fabales > Fabaceae > Glycine > Glycine soja. Next base: position 34,503,421 of record NC_041015.1, on the reverse strand, counting down.
ACGTAGTTCTTGATAACTGTGAGACTAAAAATAGTCTCGGTGTTTTCTTCACTAAAATGCGAACATGCTTTAGTAAAGAGACCAAACTTCCAACTGATCAGAGCAACATATGCTTTTTTTTATGAAAAATGATGTGTCTATCGGGGAAGGAGAGTATGCTGATGAAATTTTCTCACAACCATAAATGAGATTTTGGATGTTAGCATTTCGTTTCTAAACGACCATTTAGAGGAAACACTGGGTCCAACAAAAATAGGAGAAAATCACTCAAAGTGTATCAATCTCACACAGGTAAGTGTTTTATCCTAATTCCGAACCATAGATATGTCATGACTTGATTTTGCAAATCATTTCCTATCAAATCAAAGATTACATGTGTGATCATGGATCAATAGGACTTATTTTGGGAATGGTTTTTAGGTGGAGAATTTGGCTTTGAGTGTTTTTGTCTTTTCCTCTTCTGTTTTTGTTTAGTGCGTGGCGAGAAAGTCGCTAGCGCACAGGATTTTGTCGGCAATCAAAGGGAGAGGACCACTTTAGGTCGTGGTTTCCTTTTTCTTGTTTACTTGGTGACAATTCTGTATTGTTCAAATATTGTCTGGTCCAAAGACCTTTCTGGATGTTTCTTATGTTTTCTTCCGATCCTTGATTGGGAATTTTCTTTCCTTTTTTGCTTTCTCCCACTCTTTGATTGGGAATTTTCTTTCTTTTTTGCTTTTTCCCGCTCTTTTGATTGGGAATTTTCCTTTTCTTTTTTTTTTTGTTGTTTTCCGAGGGCAAGGATTGACATTCTCACCCTGGGTCAAGGTATATGATAAGTTGGGATTTTGGCTCAAGGCTTGTAGAACGGCTGGTCATGATATATGTCAGGGTTTGGCCAGCGGTTCGGGGATAAAGGGGATGTCCTACATTATTTCCATGATACACATGCAACAATGATGATTAGGAAATTTTATGCAAAACTGGTCATGCATGCACCCATGTGGACACTCAAGCATCAAGTTTTTATGGTCATGTGACACTAGGGCTCAAGATTCATTTTCCCTATTTTAAGTCAACCCAGTGTTTCCAAAATATGTTCTTTTATCAAATCATGCATTCATCCGAATCCATTTTGGGCGTTCAGGAAAATTTTCACAGCATTTCACCCTTCAGGTGTATACGCATTTTTTCAAAAACTAGTTAAGATCAGTAAAATCTTTCAAAGAAAAGTTGGAAATTATCTCTTTTCACAAGCATGTTGTTTTTTAGCTAGACAACTTTTTATTTTTTATTATTTTTTTATTTTTTTATTTTCTTTTTTTCTTCCTTCTTTTTCTTTTCTTGCTCGCTCTTTTTGCTCTTTTTTTTTTCCATGAGGTATTTTGCTACCTAAACATATGTATATTTCTTGTGAGGTATTTTGCTATATACATGCGTGTCCAAGGTATCTTGCTACCTAAACATACATATATATGTTTTGTGAGATATTTTTGCTATATACATGCATATCCAAGGTATCTTGCTACCTAAACATACATATATATATTTTGGAAGTATTTTTGCTACATACATGCATATCCAAGGTATCTTTCTACCTAAACATACATATATATATTTTGTGAAGTATTTTTTGCTACATACATGCATATCCAAGGTATCTTTCTACCTAAACATACATATATATATTTTTTTGTTTACATACAGGCATATCTAAGGTATTTTCACTACCTAAACATACATATATATATTTTGTGAAGTATATTTTTTTTTTTACATACATGCTTATCTAAGGTATCTTTCTACCTAAACATACATATATATATTTTGTGAAGTATTTTTTTTTGTTTACATACATGCATATCTAAGGTATTTTCACTACCTAAACATACATATATATATTTTGTGAGGTATGACTACCTTCCGAGCTTGTGCTTATTTTATTTAAATTCCTAGGATCATGAGCAACTAGGTGTGTCCTGCTATGACTTGAGGAACAAAAGTGATCAAATAACAAGTAGAGATTTAAAAGGTACTAGGTTGCCTCCTAGTAGCGCTTCTTTAACATCTTGAGCTGGACGCTTTATGACTTGTCGGTTGCGGACCTAGTACTTTGCTTACCTTTGGCTTCGGACTTGGTCGCCTATTGGTCGGCCATGTGTCGTAGGCAACGCTCTAACCTTTTTGTGGATGAGCTGAGGTGAACTCTAGAGGTGGTGGCAGTGCATTTGTTGCCCGCTGCCGGCCATCCCTAGGTTGTTGTGGTGTTTCGCCCTGCGCTTGCCTGGGGACGCAGTACTTCTTGATGAAAGCTCGATTAGTAGGGGGCCTGATGACCTTGCTGGGGGCGACAAGCACTCCATAGAACTGACAGAGGCCTGTAATCAGAGCTGGCAACTCCAAGACCCTGTTGGACTTCTTCGGGTCCACTGGGTGTCTTGCGGGCACGATCCCTGCAAACAATAGATGACATCAGAAATCAGTTGGGGGATGTGCATACTTACCTATGTCACAATGGCATGAACTTGCTGGGGGGACAAGCGCTCCGTAGAACTGAAAAAGGCCCGTAACCCGAGCTGGAAACCCCAGGGCCCTGTTGGACTTCTCCGGGTCCACTAGGTGTCTTTGTGGGTGCGATTCCTGCAAACAATAGATGGTATCAGAAATCAGCTGAACGAAGTGCTTACTTACCTATGTAACGATGGCATGAACTTGCTGGGGAGGACAGGCACCCTGTAGGACTGACAGAGGCTCGTAACCAGAGCTGGAAACCCCAGGGCCCTGTTGGGTTCCTCTGGGTCCACCGGGTGTCTTGTGGGCGCTACCCCTGCAAATAATAGATGACATCAGAAATCAGTTGAGCGATGTGCATACTTACCTATGTCGGGATGGCACAGACCAACCGATACTTTCGCAGGGGGAGATCGGCATTGCGGTCGCCGGGTGGAATGTTGCTAAGTAGCAATGTCATCCATATCTGTGTAAGAGTGGTCATGTTGGTGCGCATGATCTGCACTCGTCTCTTTGCAGCGGCACGGGTGAAATCTTGCCCTGGTATGCATAGTAGCTGCGTGATAGCCTCCCTCTCTGGTTGTGCTTGCACCGTTGGTTGCCTTTCAATACCAGGGGGTGGCCCAAGAACTAATAAAAGGAAACTAATGGCCCCTTAACTGGGAGTGCAAGTCCCGATTAAGCATTTAAGGGCAGAGGACCTTAAATTCCCTTAAGGTGTGGATATGGAGCACACTGAAAATGAGGATGCGTAGCCCTCTAAAGGCGAGGATGTGCAGTCCTCTGAAGGTGAGGGCTTGTAGCCCTCTAAAGGTGAGGGTACTAGTACCCAAGGGTCCACCTTTATGAGAAAGCAAGTGATTGACTCATTGAGAGGGCCGATCATCCCAAATTCAAAAGATTGGACATTAGATGTAGGAAATCTATGTTGTTTACATGATTTTTTAGGGATGCAGATGCATGCAACCTTTGTCATGAAATTTGGTAAATGTGGACCCCATATGAAACAATGCAATGCAATGGAAAGTTGTACAATGTTTATGACATTCTTTCCCTATTTTGTGATTTTGATTTTGATTTATTTTTTTTTGGAAAACACAGATTGACTATCCTTTGAAAGAGGTGATAATTCATGCAACCTTATCCTATCTTTTGCAAATCTCTCCAGGAACTCCCTCAGAGTGTATGTTCTGTTTGATTTAGTCACTTGACCATTTTGGAGTGACGACAATGGAGCTTTTTGATGTTTAATCAATCCATTGAAATGCCAGGGTTTGTCTCCCTTTTTTTTGTTTAAGAAAACATCGACGGGTGAGAACTTTTGATCTGCCCCTATGTTCACTTGAGGCTCATGCACGATGCCCCTCATTGCCCCAGTGTAGGGCTTTGAGGTACCAATCATTGTCTTTCGTCATGACCTTGTAGCAGGGAACCTATTGGGTGAGAACTTCTAATCTGCCTCTAGGTTTACTTGAGGCTCATGCACAGTGCCCCTCATTGCCCTAGTGTAAGGCTTTGAGGTACTAATGGTTTTCTTTCGTCATGACCTTGTAGCAGGGAACCTATTGGGTGAGAACTTCTAATCTGCCCCTAGGTTCGCTTGAGGTTTATGCATGGTGCCTTTCATTGCCCCAGTGTAGGGCTATGAGGTAACCATCATTGTCTTGTTTTCACAACCTCGTAGTGAGGAAGAATGAAAGAAGCAGTTGATTCTTGCAAAAAGAATATCCCAAGGACGAGAAATAATTGAAGGATTTTTAGTTGATGGATTAAGTCAAATGACTCCTATGTAGAAGCAAGATGTTTTGATGTTTTGATGATGCCAAAGGATCAAGTGCTTCTAAGTTTTATTCAAGACAAGAATCCAAGAATCCAAGAAAATCAAGATATAGGATCAAGTTGATCTCTAGAATCTTAGGAAGAAGTTTCCAAATTGAAAAAGCAAAAGGTTTGGCCAAAGAATTCTATCTAAATCATTTTAAATTGAGATTTACTCTCTGGTAATCGATTACCAGCAGCTGAAAATGTTTATCACAGTCACTAGAAATTTGAATTCAAAATAATGTGTAATTGATTACACATGGATGGTAATTGATTACCATCAATTATTGAACTTTTTAATTCAAATTTTAAAGCATGTAATCGATTACACAAGTCTTGTAATCGATTACCAGAGAGGATTTTCAGAAAATAATTTCCAAGAGTCACATCTATTCAAATGTTTTATGAATGGCCATCAAAGGTGACTTGGAAACACGAATTTAAAGAGAGTTTTCATTGCCCAAAAATTTTTATCCTCTCAAAAGATTAAGAGTTTTTCTTAACTGAAATGTCTTATCCTCTCAAAAAGATTCCTTGGTCAACCACTTGCATATTCAATAAGGAATTTTGATTGATCTTCATTGTACAATCTATCTCTTTTAAGAGAGATTTCTTCTTCTCTTCTTCTTATTTCTGAAAAGGGATTAAGAGACCGTGGGTCTCTTGTTGTAGAGGATTCCTGAACACAAGGGAAGGGTTGTCCCTGTGTGGTTCAGACTTTGTAAAAGGAGTTTTACAAAGAGAGTGGAAAATCTCAAGTGGGTTGCTTGAGGACTGGACGTAGGCACGGGAAGTGGCCAAACCAGTATAAATCAAGTTTGCATTCCTCTCTTCCCTTAAACTTCTTTTATTTATTGCTATTTATCTTTTGCTTTAAAGAAGTTTATTATGAATTGTCTTTTGAGTAATTCATGTTAAGGGTGCATTGTTAATCCGAAAAGAGAGAGTGAAAGTTTAATTGGGGAATAGTCTTTGTATCTTAATTCAAACCCCCTTTTTCTTAAGGTAACTGAGGCCATTTGTCCAACATCCTATTCTTGATAACTCACTTCTCTCTAAAAAGATAAACTTTCCGAAATGATAAAATGAGGTCACATGAACGTCTTGAAAACACAGTCAATCAAATGCTTTTTTTTCTTTTTGAACTATTTTTTTTAAAAAAACTTATTTGTTTTGAACTTTACTCATTGTTTTACGGCACCCCCACCAATGTACAAGACGAGTAATCTCTTATTGAACGGTCTTGGACGTCCAAACTTAGGAGCACAGGTCACTTGAGCAAACAGACCAATGGCTTGCACCCAAATTCCGATGAAAGTTGAATAAGCAAAGATGCGTTTGTGAGAGGATGAGGGACAAAGATATCAACTTTATCCATTTCATTTAACATTGTAACTGTGGTTTACAATAATGTTACAAAACTTGAAAATCCTGATGAGTCATTAGAGACATCTAACAACAGCTTTCAAAATCGCCCCATGTGTGGCATCTCTTGTCAATGTCAGGATTTACACGCGATTCTCCTCAAATTTCAGCCAGCCCACATCAATTAGACCTTGCACCTTACGCTTCAGGGCCCTACAATGCTCAATGGAACGCCCCGGGGCTTCTCCATGACAAGCACACGTTGCGTTCGAGTCGTATTCTCGGAGAAATGGAGGTTGATGAACCTTGGCTGGGGTTATGGCTACCATTGAATTATCAAGTAGATATGGGAGCAAGTCAACATAGGACACTGGAATTGGGGTGAATTCTACAGGCTTTCTCGCTCCAAAATTCATTTCTTGGTTGGTGTTTTTGGTTTGTGCTAAAGGTGGTGTTCGTCATTGGAAGTGCGGTAGACAGACTTTGTGGTTGATTTAGGGATGGCCTTTGTGGATAACTGAGCGGTGGGTAAGGAGAAGGTTTGTTATTGGCTGAGTAATGATGTTTGTTGAGCTGGTAGGGGATTTTCTATTTAGGAATGACAGTCGCAGCATGGATTTCTCCTTCATTCTCACCCTCTTCATTTGCCCCAGTTTTCTCATTCGTCTAAGCAGGATGATTAAATTTGCCTCTTTACAAACCCACTTTGATCCTTTACCCGGTGAAGACCAAATCCGCAAAGCTTGAAGGTGTGTAGCCCACCTGATGCAATCCTACCCCGCAAGGGCATTGAATAGAAAACTCCAAGTAGATTGGGCTAGAGATGCAGGAGAAGGCCCTAGGGTTCTTATGAGCCTTAGGGTAGATTTCGGGCCCATGGGCTAAGTACGAGCCCACTTATCTTTGTAAATATTAGATTATGGTTTCATTATTTTTGGGTCTTGTATTTAGGGCTCCATAATGTAGGTAGGGTACCTTAGAAATATAGGATTTTTCAACCCTTGTATTTTAGGGCACCTAGACTAGTTTTTGTATTAGGGGTAGTTTTGTAATTTCACATGAACTAAGTGGATATTTGATGTGTGTGGTTGGAAATAAATTTAATTGAATTGGTAGAAGCCCAATCCAATTAAATTTTAGAGGGGGAGGTGAGCATTTGCTTACTACACCCCATTGCCACATCATATAGTCACACTTTGTGCATGTCCTTCATGCTTTTCATGCCTCATGACACCTAAGCATACTTAGTGGAGAATCTTGGAATTGATCTTGGATTAGTGGGCTGAACCATAACTAAAATTCACTAATCATAATTAGTGAAATTTTGGCTCCAAAGTTTGGCTCCACAAATTCAATTTCAAATTCAAGTGAAATTTGAATTTCCCTCCAATTTTGTGTGACACTTAGGCTATAAATAGAGGTCATGTGTGTGCATTTTTTTCAACTTTGATCATTTGAATATTAAACTTCAGATTTCAAAGCTCATTTAGAGCACAAAATTTCGTGCTCTTCTCTCCCTCTCCCTTCATTCATCTCCTTCTTCCTCCAAGCTCTTATCCATGGCCTCCTATGGTGGTGAGCTTCTTCTAGACTCATCTTCTCCTTGAAGTGGCGTCTCCTCTCTCTCTTCCTTTCTCCATTCCACTGCCATTCATCTTCCAAGAAGCAAAGGAATCCATTGATGAAGAAGATCCTAGGCCTACAAGCTCCAATGGAGCTTGCATCATGTGGTATCAAGAGCATCTTCATCTAGGTGATGTTCTTTTGCTTCCTCTATCTTTTTGTTCGGTGAATTCTCTTTAATTCCTTGTTCTTCATCTTATTCTCCATGTATATCCTCCATTGTCTTGTGGTTTGGTGCTGTTTAGAGTAGATTAAAAAAAAAACCAATTAAATCTTAGATCTACACTTGTTCTTGCATTTCTATGGTTCAAATTTTGTAGATCTACTCTTGAATCTTGTTTTTGTGTTGATTTTAGGTTCTATCATTTTTCATTCATAATATTCTTGTGCTGAACCTTAGATCTAAATTTTCTTCCAAAATATTGATTAGAAAAAAAAAACACAAAAATCTAAGTGTAAATCACTTAATCCATGTTGTCTTAGAGTCATGTTTAGTCATAGTAATTGCCACATTATGTTCTAAGTTTGTGTTGAATTTTTATTTTGTTGATTGAATTCTAGATACATTTGTTCATGTATTCTTGTCATTCTTAGCCTATCTTTTGAATTTTGAGTCTAATTCATGCATGTTATTTAGTTCATAACATGTTCTAAATCAATTCCTAGAAGTAGTCTTGTTGTTGAACTCTTTTTTGTTTTCTAAGATTCCTACATGATGCCTATGATGAAGTTGAGTTGTGGTGCTGAGTTGTGGCTGGATTTGTGAATCAAATAAGTCTTAAGCTCTCTTGAATTGTGTTATTCAAGATAATTGAGCATAAGCAAACACAAATTGTAACTATCCAAGCCTTAAGCAACATAAACACTACTCTTGATTTCTAGGTTGAAATCGCTGGTGGTGGCAGCTTGAACATACGAACTTGTATAAATTACTGGGAATTGGTCACTACGTTTTTTGAGCTGAAACATTTACTGAATTTTCTAGACATCTGGACCAAAATTATAAAAAAAGAACCAAGCGATTTGGATTAAAGGAAAAAATAAGAAAAATCTCACAAGTTTGCAGAAAAATCAGTGTCCAGGAAAAAAAAAGTGAAAGGAAAGTGTGCTTGTTGTTTTGGTTCAAAATTTGTTCTATAATTGGTGCCTATTTTATACCAATCCTAGTTTTGAAATTTCAATTGAAAATTATTGTGAAAACAAGTGCCAAAACTAGAGGTTTCTTGAGTCTTTTTTTTTTAGAGTTTTTCTACTCTACTCTAGAGCCATTCTAGGTTTCTCTTTGAGTCCTAGCTTGCTTTTTTGTGCTTTTCATTGCTTTAATTGTTGAATAATCCTTGAAAATTTGTCTTGTTAAAACTCTATTGGTTTAGCTTTCATTTCATTTTTTTTTTGGTCTTTGGTTATTGCTTGTCTCTTTGTTTCCTTGTTTTTGAGTTGCCATATAGGGAATTGGAAAGGAGGATTGGTGCCATATCTTGAAGAATTTGAGTCAAGAAGAAAGGGGCCAACCACCTTAAGAGCTATTGGACTAAGAAGCACTCCAAATTGAGTGAAACACTAAAGAGAGAATAGCCACCACAATTGAGGACTTTTTTTTCTTTGTAATTTTGTAATTGGCAATTTGCTTTGCTTTCAAATTTTGTAACAAAAAGGCCTTTCATTGGAAGTAAGTTGGGAGCCTCCGCTAGGTCACCCTACTTCCATTTGTGTGTAATAATTTTAGGCAATTTTCCCTTAGGATAGTGAGTGTTTTGTTGGGAACCTTAAATGAGGTCATCCAAACACTCTTAAGATCCGCCTAGTTTGCATTTCTTGCACTTTAATTTCTTGCTTACTTTCATAGCTTATTTCTTTTACCCTCCATTGTCAAACCACCTAGATAGCTTGCCTTTTACCAATTAGTTTTTACCTTATCTTTCACACCTCTTTTAGTGTTTATTTTGGCTAGTTTCAACCATAGTTTCTTTTACCTTTTGTTTTCAAACCCCCAACAAGAAAGAACCATAACTTAGGAAGTCTTCATTCTTCATCTAGTGTTAATGGTGAGGGTTCTACTCCTAAGGACCCCTTGTATAAGATATTAGATGAGTTGAGATCCCTTAAGTTGTGGAAAGAAAAACAAGAGAGAAAAGAAAAAGGTAACAAAAGAGTGGAAGAAATAAGTCGAGATGAAAGAGAGAAAATAAGAGAGGAAGAAAGAAGAAAAATAATGAAAGAAATGAAAAGAGACAAGCATGCCTCCTATAGTAGTCATAACTCTTGCAAGAGCCTAAGTGAAGAACTTCGTGACTATTATGAAGGAAGGCATAGGTCACATCTTAGACCTCACTCCCATAGGAGAGAAAATGAAAGAAAGCCTCAAGAGGTTAACATTAAACTCCCATACTTCCATGGGAAGGACAATGAAGAGGCTTACTTAGATTGGGAAATAAGGGTAGAGCAAAAACTTAAAAGAAAGCCTACTTTAAAATCTTATGGCTATCATTCTTATCCAAAGAAAGACCAAGGTCTAGGCATCTTAGGGGCAGCACCTTCTAAGCCCAATGATGATAAGGGGAAGACAATAGAAAAGCAACCCCCTAAGGCTAGTATGCAAGAAAAGACTAGCTCCGTAAAGTGCTTTAAATGTCTTGGAAGAGGACACATTACTTCTCAATGCTCCACCAAGAAAACCATGATTATAAGGAGCCAAGACATTTATAGTAGCCAAGATGAGGCTACTACTTCACCTTCCTCTAGTGAAAGTGAAGAAGCAGAAGGGGAAGAATCTAGTGAAGAAATCTACCCCCAAGAAGAAGGAAAACCTTTAATGGTTAAGGAGGAGTGTAAGGAGGTAAGTGTCTCCTCCAAGAGGTTAGCTAAGAAGGAAAGAAATTTTGAAATAAAGACAAATATTAAAGAAATTTCCCCTCTTAAACAACCTCCACATTTTCTCCTTTGTAAAAAGACACTTGTTAGCATTGCCACACCTCTTAGGCTTGAGTTTATTCCTCAAGTAAAGGAGTTGTTGGATGAGGGTTTGGTTCGTAAGAGCTTAAATCCTTGTGCTTTGTTGGTGCCCAAAATAGGTATTATTAGGCACCAAATCCCTAAAATAGGTGATATGATGAATGCTTTGGGTGGTGCAACACTCATTTGTAAAATCACTCGTGCACCCAACATCTTCATGATTTGTGTACATAGGGACTCATTAGGTAGGTTTGTTCTTATTTTTAGTTTCAATACAAACTTAGGTACTCAAATGGGACACCTTAGGTTTGTGATACTTTTTGGTAGGAATAATCAACATAAAAATACAGAAAAAGGTATGTTCTATTGCTTTACTTTTCTTAATTTTTTAAATTGTGATCAAGGGGTTCCCATGAACCCTAAAAGAATAAAAGTCATTCCTGAGTGGCCCACTCCACCAAGTGTAAGAAAAATTTGGGGCTTCCATGACTAAACAAACTTTTACAAAAGGTTTGTCCCATATTTTTCTATACTTGTAGCACCACTCATTGAGTTGGTGAGGAACTATGTTCCTTCATGGGAAGATGCCCAGGAAATGAGTTTTCAGACTTTACCTTACTTCAACATACTAAACACCACTAATACATATGTTTTTGTTCTTTTTACAGGTGTTGAGGAAAAAAACCCAGAGTTTCAAGAACCTCGGGATTTGAGGTCAAATCCTTTTCAAGGGGGAGGGAATGATGCAATCCTACCCCGCAAGGGCATTGGATAGAAAACTCCAAGTAGATTGGGCCAGAGATGCAAGAGAAGGCCCTAGGGTTCTTATAAGCCTTAGGGTAGATTTCGGGCCCATGGGCTAAGTACGAGCCCACTTATCTTTGTAAATATTAGATTAAGGTTTCATTATTTTTGGGCCTTGTATTTAGGGCTCCATAATGTAGGTAGGGTACCTTAGAAATATAGGATTTTTCAGCCCTTGTATTTTAGGGCACCTAGACTAGTTTTTGTATTAGGGGTAGTTTTGTAACTTCACATGCACTAAGTGGATATTTGATGTGTGTGGTTGGAAATCAATTTAATTGAATTGGTAGAAGCCCAATCCAATTAAATTTTAGAGGGGGAGGTGAGCATTTGCTTACTACACCCCATTGCCACATCATATAGTCACACTTTGTGCATGTCCTTCATGCTTTTCATGCCTCATGACACCTAAGCATACTTAGTGGAGAATCTTGGAATTGATCTTGGATTAGTGGGCTGAACCATAACTAAAATTCACTAATCATAATTAGTGAAATTTTGGCTCCAAAGTTTGGCTCCACAAATTCAATTTCAAATTCAAGTGAAATTTGAATTTCCCTCCAATTTTGTGTGACACTTAGGCTATAAATAGAGGTCATGTGTGTGCATTTTTTTCAACTTTGATCATTTGAATATTAAACTTCAGATTTCAAAGCTCATTTAGAGCACAAAATTTCGTTCTCTTCTCTCCCTCTCCCTTCATTCATCTCCTTCTTCCTCCAAGCTCTTATCCATGGCCTCCTATGGTGGTGAGCTTCTTCTAGACTCATCTTCTCCTTGAAGTGGCGTCTCCTCTCTCTCTTCCTTTCTTCATTCCGCTGCCATTCATCTTCCAAGAAGCAAAGGAATCCATTGATGAAGAAGATCCTAGGCCTACAAGCTTCAATGGAGCTTGCATCACCACCATCTTTTCATAGTAGAATACCGATAATGTGTCTACCATCACGATTATCGTCTCCTTTTCCATCATTGGGGGTACAACTTGGGCTGCCAGATCTCTCCACCTTTGGGCATATTCTTTTGAAAGATCTGTGCCCCCCTTTTTGCACATGTTTTGTGATTGCATCCTATCCAAAGCCATTATACTGGCACTGCCTAACGAAGGCAACCATTAGGTCCTTCCAAGCATGGACTCGGGAAGGTTCCAAGTCAGGTAATAGCTACCCCAGTAAGACTTTCTTGGAAGGAATGTATCAGCAATTCCTCATCTTTTACGTATGCCCGCATCTTCCAACAATACATCTTTAGATGGTTCTTGGGGCAAGTAGTCCCCTTGTACTTGTCAAAGTCCAGCTCCTTGAACTTGGGAGGGGTGATGATATTGGGTACTAGGAAAAACTCTCCTAGGTTAGCAAAGGCATAATCTTCACCTCCTTCAATGGTCTTGAGCCTTTCCTCTAGATGATCCAACTTTCCCATTTCTGCCATAGCACGAGGTTTTTTACTTGTTGTGGAATGTAAGAGGTGTAGCTGGGGGTGATACTGAGGGCCCTCCAATGTGTTTCGCAGGGGTATATCACCAACTACTTGCCCTTTAGTGGCATATCCGAGGCAAGGCTCGAAGTCGGCTAGATTGTGGTGGGGCATTTATGTGCCTTCCTCATGGGTCAAGAGACATGTGCATGATCAGATTGAGGTTGTTGGCTCTCAACGAGTATAGGAGTGGAGTTATTGACATTCTCATTGGGAGTGTACGCCACATTGGGTGGCGTATAGTTGAGAGGCAAGCCATATGGCGGGAAAGCGTGCTCGTTTTGAATTTGCACATCATGGGGGCCGCCCGTGATGGAAGCTTGCTTGTGGGGCTTCTATGGAGGCTGGATCTTTGAGCTTCAATGAGGTCCTTTAATGGTGATTTTCCACCATGGAGATGCAGCGGAAGACAAAGGAGAAAAGGTGAGAGGAGGCGCCATCCACTAGGGAATAAGCCATGGAAGAAGGAGCTTCACCACCAAGATGAGCCTTGGATAAGAAGCTTGGAGAGGGTGCTTCAATGGAGGAAAAGAAAGAGGGAGAGAAAGAGAGAGGGGGGAGCACGAAATTGAAGGAAGAAAAAGGGAGAGAAGTTGAACTTTGAGTTGTGTCTCACAAGACTCTCATTCATCAAAGTTACAACAAGTGTTACACATGCTTCTATTTATAGACTAGGTAGCTTCCTTGAGAAGCTTTCTTGAGAAAACTTCCTTGAGAAGCTTCTTTGAGAAAACTTCCTTGAGAAGCTAGAGCTTAGCTACACACACCCCTCTCATAACTAAGCTCATCTCCTTGAGAAGCTTCCTTAAGAAGATTCCTAAAGAAGCTAGAGCTTAGCTACACATACCTCTCTAATAGCTAAGCTCACCTCCTTGAGATCAGAAGCTAGAACTTAGCTACACACCCCCTATAATAGCTAAGCTCACCCCCATGACAAAAAACATGAAAATACAAAAAAAATCCTTACTACAAAGACTACTCAAAATGCCCTGAAATACAAGGCTAAAACCCTATACTACTAGAATGGCCCAAATACAAGGCCCAAACGAAGGAAAAACCTATTCGAATATTTACAAAGATAAGTGGGCTCATACTTAGCCCATGGGCTCGAAATCTACCCTAAGGCTCATGAGAACCCTAGGGCCTTCCCTTGGATCTCTAGCCCTATCTACTTGGAGTCTTCTACCCAATGCCCTTGCGGGATAGGATTGCATCAACCCGTACTTCCCAAATCTTTGCCTACCATATTTGAGGTTGGATGATTCATTTGGTTGATGCCGGATGGGGACGTCGAGTTCACCTTAGCAACAGTGCTGGTAGCGGCAACTGTAACTGCGTTGGCTTCCATTATCTTCTTCATGCTCATCATGGCCTCCATCATTGTGTCCATTTGCTCTTTCATGACCTCCATGTCGGCCTTCATCTGCTCTTGCACCTTCACTACTTTACCCATTACTCTAGCCTTATCATGGGTTCGGTAAGGGCGCCGTAAAACATGTTCTTTTCTTTTTTATAACAATGATTAAGTTCTTCTTTTCTCCTTTTTTTTTCAAGGAAAGAATGCAATGAGCAATGCAACCAATGAAAAGCATGGATGTATGCGAATGATGCATAGTTGAAGTATTGCGAATTTTTATGTAGGACATGGGGTTGAATCAATTTTGATTTTCAACATGGTCCATGACATCTTCGTCAAGGTGAAACTGGAAGTAACAGGGACATCGACAGTCCTAAATATGTTTGGCAGTAGACGAAGCAACGATGTAACTCGATCCATCCTTTGCCCCAATTTTCGCAAGATGGTTACTTCCGTATTTCAACTTGACTTGATGAACCTTTTCGTAAAAGCACGAGCTTGGTTCAACCCCATAACCCAGGGAATGGCAATTTTGATTGCCAATACTTCATCAACATTCCATAGGCATGAAAGACTCGGGAATATGCATGCTATGCATGGAAAATGTAATTATGAGATTGAGATGCCCGAAGAAACATCCTTTCTTAGTTAACCATGCATTAGGTACCATGTTCAATCATTTTGTTTTTAAGTGAAATGGGTTTATGATCCCAACATGGTTGGCTCATGGTACCGAATATATGCAACTAAGAATGCCGCGTGAATTTTCGCGCTTTATTTTTTTGTTTTTGTTTTGCAGAGGAAAACGCAAGGGTCACGCATGAGCAAACATGAAAACAATTGGTATGCAATTTGTAGATCAAAAAAGTTTTTTGAATGCATATGCATGATGATGCAATGACTCATGCAAAATGTGAGGCTGGAATATGATAATGAACAAATGCAGGAACGATATATTCATTATGATGCCATGAAGAGATGCTTATGCGATGCATGATATGAATGCATTTACGGACATGAGAGTCCAGAAAATTATCTCTTCTTACTTGCACACTTGGGGGTGTAGCGCCCCATGTGTACAATTAAGAAGGTGATATAGACCTTCCAACCTCCCGTGAAAAAAGACGAGACAAACATACAACGCGTGTGTGATGACATGACGCAGACGCGCAAAAGCATAACACGGGGCTGTACACAGCATGACAATATCCACAAATAATTACAAGCAAAGGCGTACATGACATTTAGGACTACGTGCATGATAGTGTTTAAAATGGAACGCAGCGTGTTTGCTTCGTGCCCCTATTTGGGGACCTATAGGATAACATCTAGGGGTCTCTAATAACTACTCCCAACGATCCATATCTCACATGGCTGTTTTCTAGAGGTATCATCACTCAAGATAATAATATTGCGATGGTATGGAATACCAACGACAACACATTATAAAGAGAGAAAGCTCTAGACGAGGTTTCACTATTATCAAGCAAGTCGGAGACCTAGCATGACCACAGATTCACCTCCACTCCTTAGATTTCCATGAACCCAGGTATAGGGCCCCTTTTTTACTCAAACCCGTGGGTGCTTAGAATGCAGTGTAAAAATGTGGAAGAGAGAGCATTTATTATATTTACACAATTCAAAAAATGCACACACAAAGTTTCACAATTCCACAATTTCCTAAAATAGGCCTAACTCACAAAAATAGTCCCTAGTGGAGTCGCCAACTGTCGCAACCTACCCTTTTGCGGGCGAGCAAAGCGAGGCTCACGAGTGCGTTTTCCAAAGGAGGAAAATGTGCAGAGTCGCCACCAACGTTTATTTGTGGAAAACGTCGGAAAAACCAAAGGAAACCGGTCATAAAGAATATTCCAAGTTTGGGAGTTGTATTTACGTTTGAGGAAGGTATTAACACCTCTCACGTATGTCTTAAAGGACAACAGCCTTATTTTTAGAATTGTGTGAAATTGTGTTACCCTAACTTTTATTTCTTTTTTATTTTTGAGGTCGACAAAAGCGGGGCTCTTGTTCCTACGTACCCTCCATCGAAGAGGAAATCAGACCTACGTAGTTCTTTTTTAAGGGTGAATCAAGCAATTCTTTTTACTTGGAAGGTGGTCATTTTAAGGTGTTGGACCTTAAAAATGATCCATTTTTACTTGGTGAGAAAAACAGAGATATTGAACCTTAAAATCCTTTTTTAGTGATTTTTCGCAGACGAGCTTGACTTTGTGAGTTGATTTTAGCCTTAGTTTCACTTTAGTTATTAGTCAATTCAATTAAGAAAGAGAAATCCCAAAGAGAAACGTCCAATTGATTTTTTTTTCTTTATTTTACTAAAAGATATTTTTTGATTATCATCTTATTATTTTACCTCTTTTTGGTTTCCAACGTGGTTACGGCGTGACCGAATGATCGGATTTCATTTTAACAGAAAATAACGGATATTACAAATCAAATGATTGGTGGAAAGTAAATGAAACGAGAATAGAAGTACGCAAAACAAATGAGGACCACCACGGGTACATAGAATGAATTGAAAAGTTCGATTTCAGGAACTTACCGATTGAAGATCGAAGAACGACGAAGAACGAACGATAAATGACGAAGAACGGTTGAAAATCCATGCGAAATCACCCACAGAAACGTTACGGAAATATTACGGAAGCGCCTCGGCTTGGATTTTCTTCACGGAAACAATTTTCCCCACTGATTTCAAGTGAATACGAAGTGCCAAGAAGGCTGAACCCCTTCCTTCTTCACTCCTCCCTCTATTTATAGCAATATAGGGGAGGAGCTTGCCACCCAGCTCGCCCAGGCGAGCCAGGTTGCTTCCTCCAGAAGCAACCACCTCCTAGAGGAAGAACCTGGAAGGCCCAAGTGGGCCTGATTGCTATTTGCACCCCCTTTTTTTTTTACTAAATACACCCCCTTTGCTTTTTTTGGTGACTCTTTTTCCGTAATGTTACGAAACTTTATGAATTTCATAATGATACTTGTTTTCTTTCCGTAAGGTTACGAAACCTTATGGATCATGTAATTACTCCTTTTTTTAGCTTTCGGAAAGTTACGGAAACTCACGGATTGTGTAATAATACTTCATTTTGATTTTCGGCACGTTACGGAATTCCACGGATTGCGTAACAATGCTTCCTTTTGATTTCCGGCATGTCTCAGAACTTCACGTATTGTACAACAAAGGGTGCCAAGTACCTCGAAGCGGTCAACAAAGGTTGCATGCCATCAAACAATGGTCCCCAGACAAAATTAGGGTATGACAGATACCTAATCCACTGTTAGACTTGATTTAAAGGTTTTAGTTTATGACTAATCGAGGCGTACCCCACTTAAGCTCAGCCTGTTTATTGACATAGAAAGCAGCGCAAGACCATGGGCTTTTACTCTTTCTTATCAGGCCTTTGTCAAGCAGATCCTTGATTTCTTTTTGACAGTATTGGAGGAGTTCTTCATTCATTTGAATTAGCCTAGCTTTCGCGGGAATGTTTTTTCCTAAAGTCTTTCTCATAAGGAAGATCAACAATATGTTTTTTCCTATTCCAAAATGCATGTGGCAAATCGGAACAGATAGTTGATTCAATATGATGTATTAAAGATTGATTTTTTTTCTTTTATTTG
Source organism: Glycine soja (assembly GCF_004193775.1). Lineage (NCBI taxonomy): Eukaryota > Viridiplantae > Streptophyta > Magnoliopsida > Fabales > Fabaceae > Glycine > Glycine soja. Next base: position 34,485,900 of record NC_041015.1, on the reverse strand, counting down.
AGGTTTTTCCCATTGTATTTGAATATTATTAAAAGATACTTCTTCTTTTAAGAAGTTAATTTGGTTAATTTTATTTTCTATAATATTTATATTTTTAGAGATTGGTTTAGTAGAAAAATTAAATGAAATCTTTCTGCCTAAATGAGTTGTAGTTATCCCTTCTTTAGATATTTGAAGAAGAAACAGAGCTCTAATGAAGGGAGTACCTAGGATCACTTCGTTCTTAAGGTTTTTTACCAGAAGAAAGTTTGTATTAATCCTAAGGCCTTGGTTTTCAATAATTGTGTTAGATAACTTATAGTTAATCTTTAATTTAGATCCATTTGCCGTACTTAGTTTTTCTGAAGTCTTTTCAAAGAATTTTGTAGGAATTAATCCTTCCAAAATACAATTTGAATCAACCCCTGTATCAAATAGGGCCATCATATCTAAGACAAAATCATTAATAATGATTTTAATGTTTATGCAAAAATTTTGGATTTTAATCTTGTTGATTAATCCCATAAACATTTCGTCTTCTAAATTTTCATTTTCATTTTCTATATCTTTTTCAGTATTTTCAGAATCACTGCTTTCTTCAAGCTGAGAAAGGATGATTTGATGAATTTCTTGTTGTTGACGAAGTTCTTTAACTTCTCTTTTTAAATTATTAATCTTTGTTTGGAGATGTTGAATTGTTGATGGTTTTGCTGAAGTGTTTTATAATCTTTTGAATATGTGACTAACATCAAATTTATTATTTGTAATAAAATCTTTTTGTCTGAGTTTAGTTTCTAGGGTTTTCCTTAATTTTTCCAGAAAAACCTTATTTTCCTGGGGGTCAGGTATGGAATTGATTGCCTCAAACAAGAGATCTTATTCTCTTGTTAGAGTGTTGATTTGCCTTTCATTATCATCATCCGTAGTTGATAGTTGGTCATCTCGTTGAATCATGTTGAGGTTTTCATCGGAGAGTATGGAAGATGAAGTTTTTGTTTCTTCCTACGAAGCTTCTATGAGCAAATTATTAATCTGCTCTTCAATGGTTGGTTCTAGGTTAAGGTTTCTTAATTTTTTCTTTAACCTACAGTATTTTCTAATGTGGCCTTTTTTTCCACAGTTGTAACATTGTTATTCTGGATTTTAATTTTAGTTTAGGAGTTTCCATTTCTTTACTGGTCGAGGGTTTGTGCGAGTATCTCCTTCTCGAAAATCTCTTTTTATGGATAGTTTTATTTTCTTGGGGTTCTTTCCTAAAATTTTGTTTTTTCTTTTGCTATGGACAAGCTGGTAGTCCAAGTTGTTCGCAGAAAGATCCTAAATCTCTCTTTGTTTGGGCTTTCTCTTTGGCTAATTGTCTTTGAATTTTGTCATCTTGACAGATTTTTAGGGCCACTTTCTGGACATAAGAAATTAATTGACCGTAACTTAAATTCTCATATGGAATGTCTCCATTAACAGATTGGCTACATATTTTGTCTCTAACCTTATCTCCTAATGATCTTGGAAGTCTGGCTAGACATTTTTCTTTCCAGAAAGGTTGTTGACTATCTTCTCTGGGGTAGACTCTAGTTAGGAAGGTATCTCTATACCATCTAAAATCTGCTAAAGTTCTACACTTAAGATTGGATAATAATTATGCAGACCTATCTTTCCAAAATGATGGGTCTCCAATAAAATGTTGAGCTATTGTGAAAACGAGGGTATTAACAGCATCAAGAATCTCTTTATTGTCGTCATTAGTAATGACTTTTCCATTGAGATCTGTTTTGACTGTGCTGTAAATTTTTTACTTTTCATCATTAGTGAGATAATTATCCCACCAACCTTTTAATTGTCCGGAAAATCCTGCCACTAGGATATCAATAATTGTTTCTTCTGAACACTCATGGGATGTTTGGTAGGTTGTGGCTACCATGGTCATCTATTGGAGTGTATTCATGATATTGTACTCCATTTGGGCATCTATATTCCACTCATAGATGTTATTTGCACTAAAAAAATTTGAAGTTATTCTCACATTTTCTTCTAGTAGAAGGTCAGGGGTAGTTGGTCATTGATAATATAGTTTGGAGGCTGTTTTCCAGTGTTTGGAATTTATTGGATTTATGTCTTTTTCCGATACTGATCCTACCTCAGTTGCATTTTCTAAGTTTTGGTCACTATCTTTATTAATAACATTAATTAATTTGGAGGTACTTCTTGTTACCATTCTTGATGTTCCTTACGAAGGTTAGGGAGTTTCGGGGATGACTCTAAGTAAACTGTCAAGCTTGTTTAATAATTCACTATTGTTGTCACCTACTCCTTCTATAAGGGACTTGTTCATTCTTAGTTCCCTAATCTTTTGTTTAGCTTTGTCGCTAATTTTGAAAGGTTTGAATAAGGGTTTTTCTATGGGGATATTTGATTGAGATTCTTCAGGAGATTTTTGTCTAGAAATCGTCTTTGTTTTGATAGACTCTCCTAAAACTTGCAAATATTTTTTGGTATAATTAGCTTGTTCCATTAGGCTTTTGATATCCTTGGAAGTTACTTCTTCGTTAATATCCTTTGTCTTAAAAGGACTGGCCATGACAGGTTTATCATTACTGTCTTTGACCTTTGGCAGTCGATATTGTGTTGTGGGAGGTAATTTCGATTGGATTAACTCAACATCCTTTATTTGCCAATTGGTGATTACATTTGTTGTTGGATCACCTATGATATCTTGTTTCCACGGGTAATCTATATCCTCTTAAATGGTATAAGCATGAAACCAATCAAAGAAAAGGACATTAATTTTTACTCTTTCGACAAATTCATAGAACTTGCCTTGGATTTGTTTTCTGTTTGAACCCTTAAAATGTTGAAAAAGCCATCTCCTTTGAAGTTCATTCTCCGGAGAATAAAAGTCTTTTCTAAGGTTTTCCTTATCAATGCTAAATTTGTCAGAGAACATGATAAGGTTCATGCATAGAGGAGTAAGTTGGAGATTGGATCGACTTTTGGTCGTCCTCTTGTTCTTGGTTATATGTTGTTCTAGGTATACTTGAAGTGGTATCTAAACCTTGGAGGTTTACAATAGGGAACTGGTTGTGTGACTCAGATCTGGTTAATCCTACTGGAATTGAACGGGTCCTTACCAAAAAAGACCTTCTTGTTGACTCATATTGAGACCTAGAGGCTTCTATCCTTGATGAGAAAGAGTTTCTCCTATTAACGGTTATTTCTACCTTACCGGAGTTGTCTTGTTTAATTTGTTCTATGGTTGGAGCAGGTTAGGGAACAGACGGTGTAGCCTTATCCATGACCCATTTTTCAGGAAGAGTTACCTCATCCCATTTTATTGTTCTTGGGAGAGAAACATTGACCTTTGTCATATCAGTGATAAACAAAGTCATCTTTCCTCTTTGTGGTTTTAATAGGACTCTTGAGCACAAGTGTTCATGACTTTGTACTCAATCCTACAGATTAAGGCTGCCATAATTGATCCTTCTTTCATGTCAAGGCCATGAAAGTGGATATTTAAGAACAAAGAGTCAAGAATGTTCGTCCGTCAGACTCACTGTTTTTTTTTGGATAACAATTGAAGTATACCGGACCTAGTCCCAGGCTTGTTTCTACCACTCCTATCAAGGAGTCTTCAAATTTGTAATACCTAATGTCTCTAAGGCACATTAATATTGTTACATCTATACCCATCTCAATTAACGGCTTGATGGCTACTTGTACACATCCTATGTATAGATATTTGTATTTACGACTATGTTCATAAATTGAATTTTTTGAAAGTAAATGGAATTCTTCCCCTATATCTTGTCCTAGAGGAATATTATTGTCTACAGTTTTGATTATGTAATCAAAATTAGGTTTGTCTTTAATTGTCTTGGGGACATACAATGTATCCTGAGGGATTTCTGGGATATTCCAATCATCCATGTTTTGGTTTATATCTTCGAATTGAACCTCCTCATCGAAGAGATTGTGTTTAGGGGCGACCTCGTGGGTCTGGTTTTCTTGTTCATTGAGCAAATTGGTGTTTTTTGGAGAATTCATTGAGGATGAAGATGAAGATGAGTTAGATCTTAAATAAATACAGGAGAAAGAACGTAAAAGATGAGACATATTTAATTCATCCTCTAGTATCTTTGCCTTCATGTGGTTCCATAGAAATGTTTCCAAAAGGTTATATGTTACTAAATTTCTTGGATCTGAAAATAAAATTTTAACTCTTCTTTTTACAGACAATATAGTTTGAACATTACTCCTATAGCCACCAGTATATTATGTCTTTAATATTTTATTTGAACAATACACCTTAGCCTTACTACCCTTTCTCATCCACGGGACTTACTGCTACTGTATCATTCAACTAAAATATCAGACTGTTGTACTTCCAGAAATATTGTTCAAACATATACTTTTAAATTAAAAGTATTGTACAATCTTGAAAACAATTATTGTACATAAGTTCAGATCCATGAAATCAGTTAACATATATCCTTAACATCTATACTCGTGTGTGTGTATATATATATATATACACACACACACACACGCATGTACTTTTTTTCAGAGCAAGCAAAATAAGCAGGTTCCATGCATTCCCTTTCTAAATAAACTAAATTTAGAAGCACATATATTCTCTATCGGTGGAATCACAAACTGCCTCATGCCTTATGTCATTGTTTTGAACATTATATTTAAAGTTGGGTGTGGCAGTACCAAGTGGTAGCTAGTGTTGGGTTTATCAACATGGTTTGCATGCATGTATATGCTTGATCAACATCATGGCTAGACTTGACTAAGCCAATGTGGTCCTAAACTTTGGAAACTGATGATAATTCATAAACTTAGTAAAACAGAGGTATCTAAAGGGAAGCTTTCATATATAAGAGCAGTGCAAAATATAGTGTAACTGCAAAAATAATGCCCATGAACTAAGCACTAAAGCTGATATATATGAAATCTAGGTATAAGACATGGAGATAAAGAAGCAATAAAGTCACATGGCTAAAATGATCGGAAGCAGTCAAAGAATAATATAAGTAACAAAATTCATATGAAGAAATAGTAAACTATGATTGGAACCATTTACTAAGAGTGTGTTTGGATGAGGGAATTTTAAATTCTAAGAATTTCAAATGTTTCAATTTAAATTCTTTCATTTTTAAAATTTTGTGTTTGGATAAAAAATTAAATTTCTTCATTTTCAATATGTCGCAACCTACCCTTCTGTGGGAGGGTGACGCGAGGCTCACGGGTGCATCTTCCAAGGAGGGAAAACGCACAGAGTCGCCACCAACGTTTATTCGAAGAAAACGTTAGGAAAAACCAAAAGCGGGTCTATGAATTTTAAGAATAAAAGGTTCGGGAGTTGTTTTTACACAAAGGGAAGGTATTAGCACCCCACACATCTGTCACAAGGGACGACAGTCTTTAATCAAATGTGCAAAATCATGACTTTTAATTTATTTTATTTTCCCTTTTTTATAATTTTTTATCTTTTTGGGGTCGACAAAAGCGGGGCTTTTGCTCGTACGTATCCTCAATTGCGATGAGGAACTCAGACCTACATAGTTCATTGAGAAAACAAGAAAATTACGCAAGGTGTTAATTTTAGACTTTTAAACGGTTCATTTTTAACAGATAAAAGTAAAAAGGATCATTTAAGGCGTTGGACCTTAAAACAATTTCAAATGACCTTTTTGCGGGCAAAAGCTTGATTTGTGAGTTGATTTTAGCTTTAGTTTCACTTGGTTATTTCTCAACTCATTAAAAAGAGAACTTTCATAGTAAATGTCTTGTTGAAGCTTTTTTTTTATTAACGGAGGTTACGGCGTGAATGATCGGTTGAAGCTTATTTATTTATTTTTTATATTTTTCACTCTTGCCTTTTCCCACACACTCCCTCTTAAGTTCCTGGATGAATCAAATTGGACACACAAGGCAGTAGAACAGGAAAGACAACTTAACTATCATACAGACTCAATAACAGAAAACTTAATTCATTCATAAATAGAATACAAAAAGACATGGACAATACAAAATAGGTAGAAGAAACAAAGAAACTACTAAATTAACAGAGAAGAAGAAGAACAAAAATAGCGAAAATGACATGTAAACTTCTAATGATCATAACTTTTGCTACGGTCGTCCGTTTGAGGCTCACTATATATCAAAATGTTCAAAATTGAAAAGAGAATCCCTATGCAATAATTGGCCCATCATTTTTGCCTAAACATGCCTCTAACTGCCTCAAATCTGCGTTCAAAGATCAAACACCCAATTTTTTTCAAACTTTTAAAACTTTATGCAACTGCTTTTTCTTATATATAATGCGCTCTTCACAATTCTTCCAAGATAATAGAATGTTTAATCAATTCTACTGGTCCAAATTCAATAAGCAATTAGGCAATTTATTCAATAGGCAATTAGGCAATTTGACCCAAACCCTAAATTCATCCAACAAGCAGAATTCGTCCTAAACAAAATTCGAATAGAACAAAACAAAATTTGAATATAACAAGGCACACCAGGTCATCCACAGCAAGCAGATAGAGAAACGGAATTGAATAGAATAGATAGAAAACAAAAATGAGAATGAAAACAGGAACAAAAACACAACAACAATGAAAATTATAAAACAAAACATGAACGGAGAATGACACAAAATACGAAGAAAAAAATATCGGATAGGATAGAACCTGTATAAAGAGCCTAAGCTCTGATACAAGATGATGTGATCCTTATTAGGAGTGGATCACTTGGTACAGGTCAAGGAATCAGATGATGCCACTTCCAAAGATGGAAGATAAGTCAGGGGTAGACACCACAAGGGTTCGACCTTGATAAGTCCGGGATTGGTTCAACAAGGAACCCAGAGAGAAGCTCTCATGAAATACACACGTATTTTCTGAAAAATTCAAAAGTCCTTTCCTTCAAAATAAGTTGAATACATATAGTGTAGCTGAAAGTTGGTGCAGCTGAAAAGGCATAGGATTCAGCCACCAATTTTATTTAATTAAAATTACAAAAATAAAAAATATTTGATATGGGCCTTCAAATTAGTTTGGGTCTTCAGCAATCAAGATTCTTGGGAGTGCCTCTGGGCCTTCGTCCTTCTCTACTAGGGCCTTGTCAAGTATGGCTGCTACCAGTTGTTGGAGGGTATCCTCTGACTATTTGGTCCTACCCCTGGTCATAGGTCCCTGTATTTGGGCAACTTTGGGATTATCATCACCAAAGCCATGACTAGGACACTTAGCAACCAATCTTGCCTTGTTTCTTATTACCTTACCTGCCTCGTCTAGCTTGTTTATGAACATCTACTTTGCACTTACTGCTTTCTTTCCTTGTGGTAGTTCTACAAGCTTCCATATGTCATTTTTCTGAAATTGTTCAAGTTCCTCTTGCATGGCTTTTACCCAGTTCTCATCTTCCATTGCATCATCAATATGCTTGGGTTCTACTTCTGAAATGAGAGCTATGTAACCTTGTTGTCTGTGAGATCTTCTTGTTTGGACTTTGGTTGATGGATCTCCAATGATTTGACTCTATGGATGGTTCTTCCTTAGAATCTGTCCAGTTGGTTCTCTTTCTTCTTCTTATTGTTTTGTTATTTGATTGGACGCCTCTTTTCCTATCGACTGTTCGGTCAATGGTCCTATGCCTTCGTCCAATCTTATATCTGCAAAAGATTCATCGAGCTCTAAGATTTCTATATCAGGCTTTGTGTCATTAAATCCTACATGAATAGCTTCTTCCATAACTGAGGTTCTAGAGTTGTAAACTATGTATGCCTTGGATGTTTAAAAGTTCCTAAGTAATGTTCCATTATCACACTTAGAGTTAAACTTTCGTAAGTTGTCTTTGGTGTTAAGAATGAAACATTGTCATCCAAAAGGATGGAAATATGAAATGTTGGGTTTTCATCCTTTCCATAGTTCATAAGGAGTTCGTTTTATAATGGGTCTTATACAAATTATGTTCTATAAATAACATGTAATAATGGCTACTTCAACCCAGAAGTGATTAGATGTATAGTTGTCATTGAGCATGGTTCTAGTCATTTCTTGCAATGATTTATTCTTTCTTTCAACTACGCCATTTTTTTGTGGTTTTCTATAGTAGACAAGTTATGAAGAATTCCATTTTCTTCATAGAATAGATGAAAGCTCTCATTTTCAAACTCTCCACCATGATCACTTATGATTGAAGTAATGCATACTCCCTTTTCATTTTGAATCCTTTTACAGAATTTAAAGATCTCAAAGTACTCATTCTTGTGAGAAAGGAACACAACCCATGTCCATCTCGAGAGGTCATCCACTACTACCAAACCATATCTCTTTCCACTGGCAGAAATTGTTCTAGTTAGACCAAACTAATCAATATGTAATAGTTCAAGTTGTCTTGAGGTGGAAATAAAGTTTTTGCTTGAATATGAGGTTTTTATTTGTTTCCCCTTCTGACATGCTTTACAAAGTAAATAATCTTTTTATGACATTCTTGGTAAACCTCTCACAAGGTTCTGTCTTTGCAGTTTTGAGAATAACCTCAAGCTTGCATGTTCAAGTTTCTTGTGCCATACCCAATGATTTCCTTTGAGGGTAATAGACATGTAACATTTTTTATTTGATAGTTCACTAAGATTAATCTTAAAAATATTACCTTTCCTCTTAGCAATGAAAATTTGTGTCCCATTCTTGTGTTGGACGACACACCCTTCTTTGCTAAAGGAAACATCAAGTCCACTGTCACATAATTGACTTATGCTAAGCAGATTGTGTTTAAGCCCTTTAACCAATAATACATTATCAATTGGAGGATAGGGATCAATACTTATACTTCCCACTTCTGATTTCCTCCGAAAGTGACTATTTCATCAAGCATTGAAACATACACCTTTCTCCAATCATGTGACATGAGCAGCCATTGTCCAAGTACCATGATTGGTGTGTTCTTGATGTGGCTGAATACATCTACAACGGGAATTATTTTCTCTTTAAATACTCAAATTTTCTTTGGTCCTTTCTTGTTAGTTCTCAAAGCATTGCATGATCCAGTCTTTGATAAATGTCTACACTTGGATGTCATGTGTCTAATCTTTCCACAGAAATAACATACTATGGTTTCTTCATCATGAACATATTTCTTTCATTTATATCCATTTCCAGATTTGTCAATTGGGCATTTGTTTTATCTTAACATTTTGTTAAGTTTCTCACTGCTTCCAACGAATTTGGATAAAGTTTCTCTAAAAAATTCAATCAATTGATGAAGTGTAACAACATCTTAAGGTTGCTTTTGGAGAACCTCATACTGTTCAAGTTTATCATTTGAGAATTTCAGGCTTTTCTTATATTATTCACATTCAACCCATAAGTTATGTTTACTTGCCTCTAAATTTTCATAGTTCTTATGAAATTATGAGCATTCTTTCAATAGATTACACATTTCCTTATTTAGGCAATCATGAAGTTTATTGAGTGTGATATATTCATTATGTAAGCCTTCTAGTTGATTTTTCAACATCTAAAGATGTTCCAATAGATTAGGTCTTTATTTATAAATTTCCTCATTTTCAAGGTAAAGCTTTGTTGTCTTTAACTTGATCACATGATTGAGTGGAAATTTCTGAAGAATTATCTATCTTTTCTCCATGCTTTCCCTAAAGTTGTTTGTAATCTTTTGAAAGAATTTTGAAGTTCTTTCTCAAATTTTGATAAGCTTTGGAAAGAATGGGTGAGTTGAAGAGAAGTTCATGATATGTCTCTTTTATTTCTTCATCAGATGATGTGTCGTCTAGTTCTTCCCATGTGCTCATCAGTACTTTGTTGTCCTTTGGCTTCTTCTTTCTCTTTTATTTCTTGCAATGGTTTATTCTTTCTCTCAACTACACCATTTTGTTATGGTGTTCTATAGTAGACAAGTTATGAAGAATTCCATTTTCTTCATAGAATAGATGAAAGCTCTCATTTTCAAAATCTCCACCATGATCACTTATGATTGAAGTAATGCATACTCCCTTTTCATTCTGAATCCTTTTATAGAATTTAAAGAGGATCCCAAAGGACTCGTTCTTGTGAGCAAGGAACATAACCCATGTCCATCTTGAGTAGTCGTCCACTACTACCAAACTATATCTCTTTCCACTGACCGAAGTTGTTCAAGTTGGAGTAATGCATACTCCTTTTTCATTTTGAATCCTTTTACATAATTTAAAAAGGATCTCAAAGGACTCATTCTTGTGAGCAACAAACATACCCCATGTCAATCTTGAGTAGTCACCCATTACTACCCGACCATATCTCTTTCCATTGACAAAGGTTGTACTAGTTGGACCAAACAAATTAATATGTAACAATTCAAGTGATCTTGAGGTGAAAACAGAGTTTTTGCTTGAAAAAGGGGTTTTAATCAATTTCCCCCTCTGACATGCTTCACAAAGTAAATCATCCTTATATTGCATTCTAGGTCAACCTCTCACAAGGTCATATCTTTGCAGTTTTGAGATTAAACTCAAGCTTGCATGTCCAAGTTTCTTGTGTCATACCCAGTGATTTCCTTTGATGGAAATTAGACATACTACATTTTGATTTGATAGTTCACTAATATTAATCTTATAAAGATTTCCTTTCCTCTTAGCAATTAAAAGTTAGGTCTTATTTTTGTGTTGGACAACACACTCTTCTTTGCTAAAGGAAACATAAAGTCCGTTGTCACATAATTGACTTTTGCTAAGCAGATTGTGTTTAAGTCTTTTAACAAAAAATACCTTATCAATGTGAGGATAGGGATTAATAGTCATCTTTCCTACTCCTACTATCTTCCTTTTTTGATTTCCCCTGAAAGTAACTATTTCACGATGCATGGGAGTCGTGCATTTGAACATACATTTTTCTCCTGTTATGTGACATGACCAGCCATTGTCCAAGTACCATGATTGGTGTGTCCTTGTTGTGGTTGAATGTACCTGCAACATGAATTATATTCATTTTAGGTTCCCAAAATTTCGTGGGTACTTTCTTGTTAGTTCTAAAAACATTGGAGATCCAATCTTTGGTAGATGTATACACTTGGATGTCTTATGTGCAGCCTTTCCACAGAAATAACATACTATGGTTTCTTCATCATGAACATATTTCTTTCCTTTATATCCATTTTCAGATTTATCAGTTGGGTATTTGTTGTATCTTAACATTTTGTTAAGTTTCTCAGTGCTTCCAACAAATATGGATAGAGTCTCTCTCAGAAATTCAATCTCTTGATGAAGTGTAACAACATCTTAAGGTTGCTTTTGGAGAGCCTCATATTGTTCAAGTTTATCATTTGCGAATTTTAGGTTTTTCTTATATCCTTCACATTCAACCCATAAGTTATGTTTACTTGCCTCCAAGTTTTCATCATTCTTATGGACTTGTTAACATTCTTTCAATAGATTACACCTTTCCTCATTTAGGTGATCATGAAGTTTGTTGAGTGTGATATACTCATTATGTAAGCCTTCTAGTTTATTTTTCAACTTCTAAAGGTCTTGCAATAGACTAGATCTTTCTTTACAAATTTCATCATTCTTAAGATGAGGTTTTGTTGTCTCTAATTTTAGACTTTCAAAGTTATCAGATACTTGAGTGGAAATTTCTAAAGAATTATCAATCTTTTCTTCATATTTCCCTTGAATTTGTTTATAATCTTTTTGAAGACTTTTGAAGTCCTTTCTCAAATTTTGATAAGCTTTTTATAGAATGGGTGAGTTGGAGAAAAGTTCATGATATGCTAATGGAAGAGTTTCAATGTTGTTTATATTTTCCTCTTCATCTGATCCTTTTAATGTAGTGTCTACCATTAGACAGAGGTTGGCTTCTTCTTCCTCTTCTATTTCCTCATTGGATGATGTGTTGTTCAGCTCTTCCCATGTGCTTATCAATACTTTCTTGTTCTTTGGTTAGATTTACTTTTGCTTGTTTAGCAAGATCTAGATATTCTGACTTGAAATGTCCTAGTTTCATGTACTCATAGCATACGATAGAGATTTTCTACTTGTCATTTTTTTCTCTATATGGTTTGACCCACTCCTTTTCTTCCACATGTTCCTTACCTTCCTTGACATGAAGGCAAACTGATCTTCTTTTTCTAAACCTTCATCATTGCACTCATCATCATAAGGTGTATCAATCTTGACAACTTTGGATGAGCTTCTAGACATAGGTATGGATGAGGATTCCTTGAAAATTAAGGATTTTTTTGTTTTTTTTTTGTGTTGTTAGAGCCAAGGACTTCTCTTTTTTCAATCCTTCATCTTGTTTAAGTTCTTGCTCATGAACCTTTAAGGTTCCAATCAGCTCTTCAATGGACATGGAGTCCAAGTTCTTCACGGTTCTCAAAGCTATCACCTGTGACCTCCACTTTCTAGATAAACTTCTTAGAATTTTGTCAATGTTATTATAGTTATCAAAAGTTTTGTTAAGATGACATAATTCGTTAAAAATAGTTCGGAAGCGTCCGAACATGGCTTGTATATCTTCACCATCATCCATAGTGAAGAGTTCATACTTACGTGTCAACAAGCTAAGCTTATTGCATTTTACCTGTGACAATCCTTCATACATCAAAGCTAATGTGTCCCACATTTTTTTTGCACTTTTGTAGCTGTGGAACTTTGTATATTCTTCCTCGAAGAAGGCACACAGCAAAGCATTTTGAGCTTCAGAGTTCAGCAAAAACCTTTGTATTTGAGCATCTGCCTAGGAGGTTCTAGGATATAGTTGTGATGTTCTACGACATCCTAGAGGTCTATATGAATGGACTCAAAATGAGCTATCATGCATTCCTTCCAGTAGTCATATTTGACTCCTTTGATTAGTGGTGGCTTATTTGTGGAGTATCCTTTTTCCATATCTATTTGACTTTAGGATCTTTCCTTTGTATTTGTAAAATTACTCATCTCGAGAGGCTAAGCTCTAATGACAACTGAAATACAATAAATCATACTAGAAGGGGGGTTGAATAGTGTGTTAGTCAAAACATAAAACCTTTTTTAAATGGAAGATGTTTATAATAAATAAGTTTATAAAACCCTCATCCAGTGACTAAAAGAGGATTGTATGCCTTATTTTATTCCCCATACTTACCCCCTATCCAAATTCCCAAGGAATATGAAGAAGGTACTTGGGAGTCTTGCAATTTGACTAAGAAAGTGTTCATTCTAAATTGGCAGGCCAAAGCATGGTCATCCGTTGAGTTTATATATGGATAAACAAAATGAAGTGTTGAGAAACCTATTGAATCAATTGACCTTATTCATTGTTGAAGATAGGATAGCCTAGACAGTTATGGTTGATGTGCCAAAGGAAATGGAACACCAAGAAAATTTATTAGCCATCAAGAAAAGATCACCCAGTTTTGAAGCTCAAGATCCCTTGAAGGAGGTTAATCTTGGTACGAATACAAATGTCAGATTGACAAAGATTAGTAGTTTTTCAGCCGATAATGACGAATCTCGATTGATACAACTAATAAAACAATACAAGGATTGTTTTGTCTAGGACTATCATGAAATTCCAAAACTCTCAAGAGGTTTAGTACAACATAGATTTCCCATCAAGGCAGGTTTCATACCTTATTGGCAACCTTCTAGACGATGCAACCCACAACAACTGCCTCAAATTAAGGCAAAAATAGAAATAGTGCAAGGGGAAGGGTTTATCCGAACAACCCAATGTGGTGAATGGTTATCTAGTATTATGCATGTTATTAAGAAGAATGGGCAAGCTTGGGTTTGCACAGTCATCAGGGAATTAAATCTAGCTTCTCCCAAGGATGAATATGTTAGTAAGTCTAGTCAATCTATTGTCACAACTAGACAATCCATCCTTTTCATGATTTTGATGATTACAAAGATATAAATTGTTGATGAACTAATGGATTCTTTTCTATTGAACATGAATTACTATATATGAGCACTCTTTCTTCTCTATTCTAAAGCTATTATTAGTACGTGACCATTCTTAAGTGGAATCAATTTTTATTAAGATTAGCATCCAGGGTCTAATGTGCTCCTAAAAACTAGCATCCACTACTTTGTAAAAACCAGTGTCTATACACTATGTTTCTTTCACTCACGTCTAATGGACTTATTCACTTAAATAATCTGATTTATATTAAGTATAAGTGATGTACATCCATGTATTGGTTTCATGTTAGCCAAAAAGAGAAGTGCATGAGCTTAACTTTTGTAAATTTATTTTGCCTCGCTTAATTTTGAATCACTAACATTTGAAATTTGTGTAAGAAAGGACAATATAAAAGGGAATAGAAGAATTCACAAGAATATTCCTTAGATGTCGGTATAGTTGAAGAGAAAAGCATAGTTGTCTATGTTGGGTCGGGATTATCCACTAAACTGGACGACCTGCCACACCTTATATTTTGATGTTCACAAAGGTATAAGTTGTTGATAATCTAATGAGTTGATGATAAGTCCACAGGACCATCTTCTTAAAAGGGCTTAATCGTTTCTATCAAGTTTAATCGTTATTATATCAACATCTACAACTCCAATAAGTTGCATCTATGCTTAAAGTGGAAAATGTTATGTAAGATATATCCAACATCCAACATGTTGTAAAATCAATCGCACCCACTTATTTCAAAAACCAGTGTTTATACATTGAGTGTTTTTAGTACTCGTGTCCACCTATTATAAGTGACTTACATACTCATTTTATACTCTTATAAGTGATGTCCAACCGAGTACGAGAAGGCAATGTTAGCTACAATGGAAAGTTCATGATCTCTCTTTATGAAATTCAGTTTTGCATCTCTTTATTTGTGTTGCTAACATTTGAATTTAAGGAAATGAAAAAATATAAGAGAATAGAAGGCATTTATAGAATATTCCTCCAGAGATCACTTTCGATGCAAAAGAGGAATGTATGTTGTCTATACAACTATTCCTTTCCTCTCCAATCATAGTGTGTCACGTTGCCTCACCTCCACGTATAAGACAACGGTCATGTCAAAACTCAATGCTAAGTCTATAAAAGGAAACATCTACTCAAAAGCAAAGCAAGGGAAAAATATAAAAGAAATGAGCAAAATTGTCTAAAGTGTAACTTTGTGAAATCACTTGACAATACACCTATGATCATATTGTCTATTCTTTGCTAAGCAAAGCTGTTTGTATTCAAGCTTATTTTGTTTATTCGCTCTTTGAGAGTCATTGAATTATTGTATTCATTCAAACTTTTTTTTGTGAAAGCCAGGAGTGGCTTAATGTTAAACAATACTTTGGTGTTCTTAGATTCAGGGGGAGTCTAAGGGTGTGCTAGAAGTGGCTAGAAAAATAATTGTATAGTCAAAAGTGGCAAGACAAAATACTTATTTTGTGATCAAAATTTTTATTAGTGGAAGAACCTTTTACAGTTGCGTAAAGGAGAACCGGGCGGAGTTTTGTTTGAGTGAACCAGTATAAACCAAGTCTTTCTACATCTCTCTTAAGCAGGTTTATTAAGTATCCTCTTAGCTTACTTTGTCACTATTTTTTCACCAAGTCTTTATCTGAAAACCTTTTCTTGTTTCTTTTATATTTTTTCCTTATCAACCTCTGCTTTCATCAAACTTGGTTTCCCTTATCAGTGGACAACTCAAGTGCATATATCTTTCTTAACTAGTGATAAAGTTATCTATTTGTTAAAAAGTTCTTATCTTTGAGTAACACACTATTCAACCCCCCTTCTAGTGTGATTTGTGTTATTTTAGTTTGTACTTTTATTCTTTCTCTCTCCACAAGAGTGCGACATGTAACATTGCTTCTAGCTGAGAGACAATGGTTAAACCAGAGAAAGTGATAATCACACAATGGATACTTTTAGTGAAGACAACCAAGGCTATGCTATCAAAAACAAGAAAACAAAAGAAATACAAGCAAGATCATTTTAAAGTGATTTCTATGTCACACCAGTGGACGATACATTACAGTGCTTAATTAGTTCATCCTTTGTTTAGCAAAGTTATCTCATTGTATTCGAGCCTAAGTGTTTGTCCATTCTATTGAGTGATTTGAATCTGTGTATTCATTCAAACATTATTTGTTTGTGAAGTCAGAAGTGGCTTCGTGTTAAACAATACTTGGGTGTCTTAGATTCAAGGGGAGTCTAAGAGTGTGCCAGAAATAGCCTAAAGAATACTATTGCAGCCAAAAGTGGTAGGATAGAATACTTATTTGTAATCAAGCTTTGATTAGTGGAAGCCTTCATTAGTTTGTGATGGAGAACTGGACGTAGCTTTATTTGAGTGAACCAATATAAACTAAGTATTTTTACTTCTCTCTTAAGCTATTTGATTAGTATTGTCTTAAGTTTATATTGACACACTTAGTCACACAAGTGTTCTTTTGAAAAACCTTTGCAAGAACATTGTTTTATTAAACATTGGACAACAATATTTTGTTGTCATCAAAATTGGTTTTATTCATTGGACGACATTGTCAATAACTTGGGTTTTGCATATATGCTTGTGAAAAACATATGTTTGAGAAAAGGCCTCTCATTTTGTTTACCACACTATTCAACCCCCATTTTATTGTGATATCTATTATTTCAATGGCATCTTTATGAGGCATTGTATGGAATGAATTTTGGAACACCTTTGTGTTGGTATGAGACTGAAGAGTCTTTGCTTTTAGGACTTGAGACATTGGAACAAACCACAAAAAAGGTGAAGTTGATTAGGGAAAGATTAAGATAGCTTAAGACCACCAAAAGAGTTATTATTAAAAAAAAGAGGAAACCTCTCAAATTCCAAATGAGAGAAATCAAGTTTTTGAAAGTAATTCATGTAAAGGCCAAAATCATAAGAAGGGAGGTTGCATTGTGATTTTAAAAAATTTGCAAACTTTTTAGTTATTGTCTAATAAGCTAAAAACATTAAAAATGAAGTTTTAACCAATTGTTATGTGAAACAAAAATCTTTAACAAATTTTAACAAAATATTTTACAAAGGAAGAATCACAACTCAAAGTAAATTAATAGAAAAAGCAAAAAGAGCAAGAAAATAGATTTTATATTGATTCATCTCTACTACAGAGACTACATCCAGTTTTTGGCAACCCACCAAGTTTCCCTTTAGTAAAAAACTGTTGTGTCTAAACAACCTTTTGTTTACATCTACTGCATCATTTGGAGCAACTATTTGTTGGATCACTAAATGTTGCATTAAATAATGTCAACTTTCAGTCCACTCCATACTGATAAACCACTTTATTATCTTCCTTAAGCAACACATTTCCAATTGGTTTCAGTAGTCACATCAACTTTTGATCAGAACAAGTCTACACAACAATGGCACATCTTTTTATGTACAAGAAATAGTTTAAACTTCATTGTTCTCTTGCTTTCTTCACTTTTGCATATCCTTGGAAGGATATTCGGAGATTCTCTGCATATAAAGGATCAACAGATCAAAGCAACTCGGTCTTTAATACTTCAAAAAATTAATGTTTATTTGTCATCATTTGTTCCATCAAATGCAGATGCAATGCTTTCATTTGTTAGCATTTCAAACCCAACCTTTTAAAGTTATTATTTATTTGTATCAAATCAAAATTATTGAGGATTCTTATTCGTCTTATGACTTAACAATCTCCATCTTTTTTATGATGTCAAACAAATACAAGTTTTAAGGGCAAAATATGTTTTTGATCCCTCAACTATCCAACATTTATGTTTTAAATCCCTTAAGTATTTGTCAACCGATCTTGGTCCCTAACAATATTTCCGTTCCATTTTTCATCCCACTATTTGTCACCTTTGTTAACTGGTGAGTTGTCTGTCCATGTGGTGAATCAGTGGTTGACACGTGACATTTTAATTAATGTGGCTCTTCTGAAAATAAGAGATTAAAATTTATTTACTTTAGTAAATAAGATTATATATGTTTTTTTAAATGTTAATTTTTAATTATCGTTTTAGGAAAGAGACAGGTTGAGTGTTAGAAATACACTTATCCTTCTTTACCTATTCTCCATGAAACATTGAACATGAACTTGAAACCCTAGCATTCAACATCCATTGGACTAAATTTATGTCTTCATAGTACTGATCGAGTGCAACATTGGTGGACCTAAGGGAGGAGAAGGCGACAATTTGATTCCTGGATCGAGGTGGGTGTTTTGCTTCTCAAACTCGTGTCGTGTTTGTGTGTTTATTTCAAATGTTTATTGTGTGTGGTTGGTGTGCATCATGTTTGTTTGTTGTTACGGTTGGTGTATGTAATGAAGGCATGAGACTAGTTTGGTAGAAAAACATATAGGTAGGGTCAGAATAGTAATGAAAGCTTTACAAAAAGTCATTGGATTTTTTACCTTTATGGTAGTGAAAAGGAAAGCATTTGCATCGTTAGATGTTATTTTTGTTTGCTTATATGAGTTGTCCCCTATTTCAAGTAAAAGCACGTGGAAGTTGATTTAAAAAATTTAAAACTAATGCAAAAATTAATTATTTAATAAAATATATTAAATAACTAATTTATTATTTTTCTATATGTCGTTATTGTTTGTCTGTTGCAGAGACGTGTCATTTACTTTGGTTATACACCATGGGGGTTCCTTTGTTAAAGACAAATTTATAGAATATAAGAAACATGATGTTGATGCATATAAGAAAATGCAAGATGTTGACACTCGATCATATTTTAAAGGAGTTGAGTTGTTGAAAGAGTTAGGCTACGATTGTAGCAACTATAGGTTGTGGTCTGATGCAATCCTACCCCGCAAGGGCATTAAATAGAAGACTCCAAGTAAATTGGGCCAAAGATGCAAGAGAAGGCCCTAGGGTTCTTATGAGCCTTAGGGTAGATTTTGAGCCCATGGGCTAAGTACGAGCCCACTTATCTTTGAACATATTAGAATAAGGTTTCATTAATTTTGGGTCTTGTATTTAGGGCTCCATAATGTAGGTAGGGTACCCTAGAAATATAGGGATTTTCAGCCCTTGTATTTTAGGGCACCTAGACTAGTTTTTGTATTAGGGGTAGTTTTGTAATTTTACATGCACTAAGTGAATATATGATGTGTGTGGTTGGAAATAAATTTAATTGAATTGGTAGAAGCCCAATCCAATTAAATTTTAGAGGGGGAGGTGAGCATTTGCTTACTACACCCCATTGACACATCATATAGTCACACTTTGTGCATGTCCTTCATGCTTTACATGCCTCATGACACCTAAGCACACTTAGTGGAGAATCTTGGAATTGATCTTGGATTAGTGAGCTGAACCATAACTAAAATTCACTAATCATAATTAGTGAAATTTTGGCTCCACAAATTCAAGTAAAATTTGAATTGAAATTCAAATTTCCCTCCAATTTTGTGTGACACTTAGGCTATAAATAGAGGTCATGTGTGTGCATTTTTTGGAACTTTGATCATTTGAATATTAAACTTCAGATTTCAAAGCTCATTTAGAGCACAAAATTTCGTGCTCTTCTCTTCCTCTCCATTCATTCATCTCCTTCTTCCTCCAAGCTCTTATCCATGGCCTCCTATAGTGGTGAACTTCTTCTAGACTCATCTTCTCCTTGAAGTGGCATCTCCTCTCTCTCTTTCTTTCTTCATTCCGCTGCCATTCATCTTCCAAGAAGCAAAGGAATCCATTGATGAAGAAGATCCTAGGCCTACAAGCTCTAATGGAGCTTACATCATGTGGTATCAAGAACATCTTCATCTAGGTGATGTTCTTTTGCTTCCTCTATCTTTTTGTTCGGTGAATTCTCTTTAATTCCTTGTTCTTCATCTTATTCTCCTTGTATATCCTCCATTGTCTTGTGGTTTGGTGCTGTTTAGAGTAGATTAAAAAAAAATAAACCGATTAAATCTTAGATCTACACTTGTTCTTGCATTTCTATGGTTCAAATTTTGTAGATCTACTCTTGAATCATGTTTTTTGTGTTGATTTTAGGTTCTATCATTTTTCATTCATAATATTCTTGTGCTGAACCTTTATATCTAAATTTTCTTTCAAAATATTGATTATAAAAAAAAACACAAAAATCTAAGTGTAAATCACCTAATCCATGTTGTCTTAGAGTCATGTTTAGTCATAGTAATTGTCACATTATGTTCTAAGTTTGTGTTGAATTTTTATTTTGTTGATTGAATTCTAGATACATTTGTTCATGTATTCTTGTCATTCTTAGCCTATCTTTTGAATTTTGATTCTAATTCATGCATGTTATTTAGTTCATAACATGTTCTAAATCAATTCCTAGAAGTAGTCTTGTTCTTGAACTTTTTTTTTATTTTCTAAGTTTCCTACATGATGCCTATGATGAAGTTGAGTAGTGGTGCTGAGTTGTGGCTGGATTTGTGAATCAAAATAAGTCTTAAGCTCTCTTGAATTGTGTTATTCAAGATAATTGAGCATAAGCAAACACAAATTGTAACTATCCAAGCCTTAAGCGACATAAACACTACTCTTGATTTCTAGGTTGAAATCGCTGGTGCTGGCAGCTTGAACATACGAACTTGTATAAATTACTGGGAATTGGTCACTACGTTTTTTGATCTGAAACTTTTACTGCATTTTCTAGACATCTGTACCAAAATTATAAAAAAAGAACCAAGCGATTTTGATTAAAGTAAAAAATAAGAAAAATCGCACAAGTTGGCAGAAAAATCAGTGTCCAGGAAAAAAAAAAGTGAAAGGAAAGTGTGCTTGTTGTTTTGGCTAAAAATTTGCTCTATAATTGGTGCCTATTTTATACCAATCCTAGTTCTGAAATTTCAATTGAAAATTATTGTGAAAACAAGTGCCAAAACTATAGGTTTCTTGAGCCTTTTTTTTATAGTTTTTCTACTCTACTCTAGAGCCATTCTAGGTTTCTCTTTGAGTCCTAGCTTGCTTTTTTGTGCTTTTCATTGCTTTAATTGTTGAATAATCCTTGAAAATTTGTCTTGTTAAAACTCTATTGGTTTAGCTTTCATTTCATTTTTTTTGTCTTTGGTTATTGTTTGTCTCTTTGTTTCCTTGCTTGTGAGTTGCCATATAGGGAATTGGAAAGGAGGATTGGTGCCATATCTTGAAGAATTTGAGTCAAGAAGCAAGGGGCCAACCACCTTAAGAGCTATTGGACTAATAAGCACTCCAAATTGAGTGAAACACTAAAGAGAGAATAGCCACCGCAATCGAGGACTTTTTTCTTTGTAATTTTGTAATTGGCAATTTGTTTTGCTTTCAAATTTTGTAACAAAAAGGCCTTTCATTGGAAGTAAGTTGGGAGCCTCCGCTAGGTCACCCTACTTCCATTTGTGTGTAATAATTTTAGGCAATTTTCCCTTAGGATAGTGAGTGTTTTGTTGGGAACCTTAAATGAGGTCATCCAAACACTCTTAGGATCCGCCTAGTTTGCATTTCTTGCACTTTAATTTCTTGCGTACTTTCATAGCTTATTTCCTTTACCCTCCATTGTGAAACTGCCTTGATAGCTTGTCTTTTGCCAATTAGTTTTTACCTTATCTTTCACACCTCTTTTAGTGTTTATTTTAGCTAGTTTCAACCACAGTTTCTTTTACCTTTTGTTTTCAAACCCCCAACAAGAAAGAACCATAACTTAGGAACCAACATGAGTCTTCATTCTTCATCTAGTGTTAATGGTGAGGGTTATACTCCTAAGGACCCCTTGTATAAGATATTAGATGAGTTGAGATCCCTTAAGTTGTGGAAAGAAAAACAAGAGAGAAAAGAAAAAGGTAAAAAAAGAGTGGAAGAAATAAGTCAAGATGAAAGAGAGAAAATAAGAGAGGAAGAAAGAAGACAAATAATGAAAGAAATGAAAAGAGAAAAACATGCCTCCTATAGTAGTCATAACTCTTGCAAGAGCCTAAGTGAAGAACTTCGTGACTATTATGAAGGAAGGCATAGGTCACATCTTAGACCTCACTCCCATAGGAGAGAAAATGAAAGAAAGCCTCAAGAGGCTAACATTAACCTCCCATACTTCCATGGGAAGGACAATGTAGAGGCTAATTTAGATTGGGAAATAAGGGTAGAGCAACAACTTAAAAGGAAGTCTACTTCAAAATCTTATGGCCCTCACTCTTATCCAAAGAAAGACCAAGGTCAAGGAATCTTAGGGGTGAGACCTTCTAAGCCCAAAGATGATAAGGGGAAGACAATAGAAAAGCAACCCCTTAAGGCTAGTATGCAAGAGAAGACTAGCTCCATGAAGTGCTTTAAATGTCTTGGAAGATGACACATTACTTCTCAATGCCCCACTAAGTAAACCATGATTATGAAGGGCCAAGACATTTATAGTAGCCAAGATGAGGCTACTACTTCACCTTCCTCTAGTAAAAGTGAAGAAGCAAAAAGGGAAGACTCTAGTGAAGAGATCTACCCCCAAGAAGAAGGACAACCTTTAATGGTTAAGTAGGAGTGTAAGGAGGTAAGTGTCTCCTCCAAGAGGTTAGCAAAGAAGGAAAGACATTTTGAAATAAAGACAAATATTAAAGAAATTTCCCTTCTTAGAGAACCTCCACATTTTCTCCTTTGTAAAAAGACACTTGTTAGCATTGCCACATCTCTTGGGCTTGAGTTTATTCCTCAAGTAAAGGAGTTGTTCGATGAGGGTTTGGTTCGCAAGAGCTTAAATCCTTGTGCTTTGTTGGTGCCCAAAATAGGTATTATTAGGCACCAAATCCCTAAAATAGGTGGTATGATGAATGTTTTGAGTGGTGCAACCCTCTTTTGTGAAATCACTCGTGCACCCAACAACTTCATGATTTGTGTACATAGGGACTCATTAGGTAGGTTTGTTCTTATTTTTAGTTTCAATACAAACTTGGGTACTCATATGGGACACCTTAGGTTTGTCATACTTTTTGGTAGGAATAATCAACATGAAAATACAGAAAAAGGTATGTTCTATTGTGTTACTTTTCTTAATTTTTTAAATAGTGATCAAGGGGTTCCTATGAACTCTAAGAGAATAAAGGTCATTCCTGAGTGGCCCACTCCACCAAGTATAAGGAAAATTTGGGGCTTCCATGACTTAACAAACTTTTACAAAAGGTTTGTCCCATATTTTTCTATATTTGTAGCACCACTAATTGAGTTGGTGAGGAACCATGTTCCTTCATGGGAAGTTGCCCAGGAAATGGGTTTTCAGACCTTACCTTACTTCAACTTCCCAAACACCACTAATATGTATGTTTTTGTTCTTTTTACTGGTGTTGAGGAAAAAACCCCAGAGGTTCAAGAACCTCAAGATTTGAGGTCAAATCCTTTTCAAGGGGGAGGGAATGATGCAATCCTACCCCGCAAGGGCATTGGATAGAAAACTCCAAGTAGATTGGGCCAGAGATGCAAGAGAAGGCCCTAGGGTTCTTATGAGCCTTAGGGTAGATTTTGGGCCCATGGGCTAAGTACGAGCCCACTTATCTTTGTACATATTAGAATAAGGTTTCATTAATTTTGGGTCTTGTATTTAGGGCTCCATAATGTAGGTAGGGTACCCTAGAAATATAGGGATTTTCAGCCCTTGTATTTTAGGGCACCTAGACTAGTTTTTGTATTAGGGGTAGTTTTGTAATTTCACATGCACTAAGTGAATTTATGATGTGTGTGGTTGGAAATAAATTTAATTGAATTGGTAGCAGCCCAGTCCAATTAAATTTTAGAGGGGGAGGTGAGCATTTGCTTACTACACCCCATTGCCACATCATATAGTCACACTTTGTGCATGTCCTTCATGCTTTACATGTCTCATGACACCTAAGCACACTTAGTGGAGAATCTTGGAATTGATCTTGGATTAGTGGGCTGAACCATAACTAAAATTCACTAATCATAATTAGTGAAATTTTGGCTCCACAAATTCAAGTAAAATTTGAATTGAAATTCAAATTTCCCTCCAATTTTGTGTGACACTTAGGCTATAAATAGAGGTCATGTGTGTGCATTTTTTGGAACTTTGATCATTTGAATATTAAACTTCATATTTCAAAGCTCATTTAGAGCACAAAATTTCGTGCTCTTCTCTTCCTCTCCATTCATTCATCTCCTTCTTCCTCCAAGCTCTTATCCATGGCCTCCTATAGTGGTGAGCTTCTTCTAGACTCATCTTCTCCTTGAAGTGGTGTCTCCTCTCTCTCTTTCTTTCTTCATTCTGCTGCCATTCATCTTCCAAGAAGCAAAAGAATCCATTGATGAAGAAGATCCTAGGCCTACAAGCTCTAATGGAGCTTACATCATGGTGGAAGCATAAAGATGCTAATTTTGAAGAAGTGTTGAATGAGTTTGAGCTCTGTAATTACTCATTAACTAATGAAGATCATGAAGTTGATTTGTATGTTGATCATCTATCATTTAATGATAAGGAATTAATATGAGCTTAAGAGGGAAAGAGTGATAGTGATGGATGGGGTCAAGATTCTGAAAGTGATGATGAAGCACTTTGTCCAAGTTCATCTTAATATAGTGATAAAGATATGGATGATTTGGAAAGTGAGTCTTTACCTAACCTGGGCAATGTTGACAACCATGGGGGTAGAATTTTGCATTTTCTATTCCAAATATGGATGATGTTGGAGATGATATTAATGTTGACTATATGTTTGAGGAGTTGGACAATATGGATGATTTAGATCGGGATGACAACATAAAGCCTAAAAAATTGTTAAGGTTAGACAACATGAAATGTGCAAAGATTTTGAGTTTAAGGTTGGCATGGGATTCAGTATATTGACTCAATTTAAGGAGGCTATTATGGAAAATACGGTGTTAAATGCTAAAGAGGTAACATTCATCAAGAATGATAAGAAAAAAGTTAGGGTTGTTTGCTCACAAAATTGTGGTTTTTTATGTTTGTGCAACAAATGTGGGAGAGATGAAACATATAGAATTAAGACTCTCTTTTAAGAACATAAATGCCCGAGAGTCTTTGATAACAAGAATTCTAGGTCTTATAGTGCAGCCAAGATTTGAGAGATTATATGTTTGCCTCCATGGGTGCAAAAAAGCTTGTCAGCAAACTTGTAGGCCTTTTCATAGGTATTGATGGATGTCATCTTAAAAACAATATGGTGGACAATTATTGGTGGTAGTTGGGAGAGTCGGCCCAAATGACCAAAATTTGCCAATAGCTTTTGTTGTTATAAGACTGAGACAAAGGACACTTGGACCTGGTTTTTTGAATTTACTATTTAAGGACATAGTGCACTCTAGAACCAATTCTTGGGTTATATTATTTTATCAACAGAAAGTATTGATTTTTCACCATGTTATCTTTGTAAAATTGGGCATAGTTTTTTTTAGCCTAATATCTATGACATTTGTAATTTATACAGGGAACTTGCCAATCATTGCAAGGCATGGTGGAAATTAGTGAACACAGATTCTGCCTTACACATTTGTACAACAACTTTAGAAAGCGATTCGGAGGCGGCATAATGATAAGGGGCCTAATGATGGGTGCATTAGAAGCAACTTACCACTCAGCATGGGAGGCGAAGATGCTCTAAATTAAATAGATCAACAAAGTTGCAAATGATTGGTTGATGGGGCATAACACAAAAACATGGTCCAAGCATGCTTTCAAATATCAGGCTAAGTGTGATGTTCTAATTAACAACCTTACTAACTCTTTTAACACTACCTTGTTAGCTACTAGGGATAAGCCAATACTAACAATGGCTGAGTGGATTAGAAAATATATAATGAAAAGGTTTTCTTTGCAAAGAGAGAAGATCAAAACTTGTCAGGGGCATGTGTCGCAACGTGCCCTTCGCGGGCGAGCGAAGGCGAGGCTCACGAGTGCGCTTTCCAAAGGAGGAAAGATGCGCGGAGTCGCCACCAACGTTTATTTGTGGAAAACGTCGGAAAAACCGAAGGAAACCGGTCAAAATGAAAATTCTAAGTTCGGGAGTTGTATTTATGTTTGAGGAAGGTATTAGCACCTCTCACGTTTGTCTCAAAGGACAACAGCCTATTTTTTAGAATTGTGGAATTGTGTTATCTTAACTTTTATTTCTTTTTATTTTTTTGAGGTCGACAAAAGCGGGGCTCTTGCTCCTACGTACCCTCCTTTGGAGAGGAAATCAGACCTACGTAGTTCTTTCTTATGCGTGAATCAAGTGATTCTTTTTACTTGAAAGGTGATCATTTTCAGGCGTTGGACCTTAAAAATGATCCATTTTACTTGGTAAGAAACTGAAATGATAAACTTTCAAAACCCTATTTTTTGTGGACGAGCTTGACTAGGCGAGTTGATTTTAGCCTTAGTTTCACTTTAGTTATTAGTCAATTCAATTAAGAATGAGAAATCCCAAAGAGAAAACGTCCGATTGATTTTTCGTTTTATTTTACTTAAAAGGTATTTTTTTATTATTATATTATTATTTTACCTCTTTTTTGACTTCCAACGTGGTTGCGGCACGACCGAACGGTCGGAATTCATTTTAACAAAAATTAACGGATGATACAATTCAAATAATCGGTGGAAATTTATTTTATTTTTAGATTAGGCGAGAAATGACTTAAATAAATGACTGAAGCACGTCAAAAGGGGGTATAGAAAGCGAATGAAAATGAGAATAAAAATACATGAAACAAAATGTGGACCACCACGGGTACATAGAATGAATTGAAAAGCTCGGTTTGAGGTACTTACCCGTTGAAGACTGAAGAAAACGAAGAATGAACGATGAATGTTGAAGAGCGGTCGAGAATCTTCGCGTAATTACTCACGGAAATGTTACGGAAACGTTACGGAAGCGCCTCGGCTTGGATTTTCTTCACAAAAATAATTTTCCTCAGCAATTTCGAGAGAATAAGAAGTGCCAAGAAGGCTGAACCCTTTCTCCCTTCACTCCTCCCCCTATTTATAGCAAAATAGGGGAGGAGCTTGCCACCCAGCTCGCCCAGGCGAGCAAGGTTGCTTCCTCCAGAAGCAACAGCCTTCTAGAGGAAGAATCTGGAAGGCCCAAGTGGGCCTGATTACTATTTATACCCCCCTTTTTACTAAATGCACCCCATTTACCTTTTTTGGTAATTCCATTTCCATAACTTTACGAAACTTTACGAATTTCGTAACGATACTTATTTTCCTTCCGCAAGGTTACGAGTCCTTACGGATTATGTATTTACTCTTTTTTAGCTTTCGAAGAAGTTACGAAAACTCACGGATTGCGAAAAATACCTCCTTTCGATTTTCGTCACATTACGGAATTTTCACGGATCGCGTAAGCCTGCTTCCTTTTGATTTTCGGCACGTCTCGGGACTTCACATATTGTGCAACAAAGGGTGCCAAGTATCTCGAAGCGGCCAATCAAAGGTTGTATATCATCAAATAATAATCCCCGGACGAAATTAGGGTATGACAGTTGCCCCTCTTTACTTACCTCTCATCGGAGATAAGAGGAAAGCAAAGATAAGACACTGATTTCGTCCATCCTGTCCTTTCCGTGATGACGACTCTCGTCTCTACTCCTTCTTTTTTCTTCTGCACAAAACAAAATACAAACAACAACAAGAACAACGAATATAATATACATATACACATATACACATTTGGCGAAGGAACCGATCCGGAAAATAACAGAAAAACATATTTCCCAGTCACCAGAGGCTCCGCGCTTGATAATGGAGGACACATGAACAGCGCTAGGCAATGACATTCATGGGTCTCCGAATAAAAGTGGAGAATGGAGAATTGGTGAACAGCGCTTGGCAATGACATTCGCGGGGCTCCAGACTCGTTGGTGGAGGACACATGAACAGCGCTAGGCAATAACATTCATGGGTCTTCGAATAAAAGTGGAGAATGGAGGATTGCACTAGAGGGTCCACACTTAGGCAATCATGAAGCATAGCTCCAAACTCGAAGGTGGAGGACACATGAACAGCACTAGGCAATGACATTCATGGAGCTCCAAAAAAAGTGGAGAATGGAGAATTGGCGAACAGCGCTACGCAAAACTTCGCGGGGCTCCAGACTCGAAGGTGGAGGACACATGAACAGCGCTAGGCAATGACATTCATGGGGCTCCGAAAAAGGTGGAGAATGGAGGATTGCACTAGAGGGTCCACACTTAGGCAATCATGAAGCATAGCTCCAAACTCTTTGGGTGGAGGATGCATGAACAGCGCTAGGCAATGACATTCATGGGGCTCCGAAAAAAAAGGGGAGAATGGAGGATTGCACTAGAGGATCCACACTTAGGCAATCATGAAGCATAGCTCCAAACTCTTTGGGTGGAGGATGCATGAACAGCACTAGGCAATGACATTCATGGGGCTCCGAAAAAAAAGGGGAGAATGGAGGATTGCACTAGAGGGTCCACACTTAGGCAATCATGAAGCATAGCTCCAAACTCTTTGGGTGGAGGATGCATGAATAGCGCTGGGCAATGACATTCATGGGGCTCCGAAAAAAAGGGGAGAATGGAGGATTGCACTAGAGGGTCCACACTTAGGCAATCATGAAGCATAGCTCCAAACACTTTGGGTGGAGGATGCATGAACAGCGCTAGGCAATGACATTCATGGGGCTCCGAAAAAAAGGGGAGAATGGAGGATTGCACTAGAGGGTCCACACTTAGGCAATCATGAAGCATAGCTCCAAACTCTTTGGGTGGAGGATGCATGAACAGTGCTAGGCAATGACATTCATGGGGCTCCGAAAAAAAGGGGAGAATGGAGGATTGCACTAGAGGGTCCACACTTAGGCAATCATGAAGCATAGTTCCAAACTCTTTGTGTGGAGGATGCATGAACAGCGCTAGGCAATGACATTCATGGGGCTCCGAAAAAAAGGGGAGAATGGAGGATTGCACTAGAGGGTCCACACTTAGGCAATCATGAAGCATAGCTCCAAACTCTTTGGTGGAGGGTGCATGAACAGCGCTAGGCAATAACATTCATGGGGCTCCGAAAAAAGTGGTTGGCAGGACCGAGCGGTCCACCGGGTTTTTCCACCTGAAAGGCAAACATGTTTTTTTGCAAAGAAAAATAAATCATTCGCGAGAGCACCACATCTTAGAGAAACAATATACTTATGCCAAGGGTAATCTTCCTTGTAACCTAGAATGAAGGGCAGGATGTCAACTTTTAGCTTTTAAATGAACATGTCGGGGAAACGTCGGGCTAAGCTGAAAACAAATCACTCATAGTGTATAAAACTCACACAGGCAAGTGTTTTATCGTATTCCCAAACCATAACTGCACCATGACTCTATTTTGCACACGACTTCCTATCGAATCAAAGATCAAACGTACGATCACGGACCAATAGGATTTTCTCGAGGGTAGTGTTTTTGGAGAGGAAACTGGGTGTTTCGGTCTTTTCCTCTTTGTTCATGTGGGGTGGGATATTGCCAGTCGAGAATGATTTTGAGTGGCAATCTGAAAGGAAGAATCACCAAAAATGGGTTTTCCTTTGCCAGCAGTCACCTACCTTGCCGAAAATTTATCTGGCTTGAAGAATTTCTGTCCTCTTTCTTTCATTGATCGAGAATTGCTTCTTTTCCCTTTTCACTTCCTTTCGATCTTTGATCGGGAATCCTTCCTTTTCTTTCTTTTGTTCTTTTCTTTATTTTCATCTTTTTCTTTTTCTTTCTTTCCATTTCTTCCTTCTTCTTTTTTTTCACTTCTCCTTCCCCCATCCCTTTCTTTGGGAAATCGGGTTTTAGCATTCTATTCGCTCTCCCTTGAGGAGATTCCGCTGTCCTTTGCTTCGGGGGAAAGAATGAGGATTCCTTTTTTACAGGCCAAGGTTCAAAAAGGTCTAAGGTTGTGTTTCAATGGGGTCTTTTATCGTGGGAACCCAATCTTGATATCTGGGGCGAAACAAATTTGGGTGTCAAGGTGTCGGTCTCGGGCCGAACTCCCATATCACACCATAAGGCACGCGTGACAATGATGATTTGAAAAAACGTGCAAAATTAGTCATGGCTACAGCCAGGTGGGCACTCAAGCATCTTGTTTATGGCATTGTGATACTACGGTTGGGAATTTACACAAACAGACCCAACGTTTCCAAGTTATGTTCTTTCATCAGTTCAATGAATTCATCCATTCTTATCTCGGTTTATTCCGGAAAATAAACTCTTAGCATCAGCCCCTTGTTTCCAAAAGATACGTTTGCTCTTTACGAATGATCTATACTTCTTAACTATAACATGTCGACCTTCGCGATTTTTCTTTCTTTTTCCTTTTTGTTTCATCTTTATATGTTCACAAAATTAGACACCTGTGGTCCTTTATGAAGAAATTTTCTTTTGTATATCTACACTCTTATACATGACAAACTTTTTCTGTATACGCATTGGAACTCTCTCTCTTTACGTCACACGGTCAAACCCTATTTACATTCAAAGATCTTTTTCGTTTTTCTCCAACGCACACCTATGGTTCATACAAAAGTTTCTTTATATACACTCGTTGTTCACACACACAAGAATTTCTCTACACGTATTTTTTTATAAAAACCCTTCTATGCATATTTTCCTTTTTCTTTATATACGCAGACATTTTATTCATAACACTTCTTTCTTTTCATCATGGTTTTTGGTTCATTTTATTTTTAGGACAACATTCCTAAATGAAAAACTCTACACGGTTCCGAAATTTCAACAAACACTATTGACAACAACGAAGTAAGCACTAACGCAATAGTCCAAACAAAATATATGCACAAAACAAATGACAACTGCAACAACAAAACAAACATTAGTCCCTCAAGTCATAGAAACAAGATAACATACGAATGATAAATGATGGAACATACGGATTTGGGGATCCCACGGTCATGTAGCTCCGCATGCCCCCGGACTCTTGGATCATGGTAACAAAAGGTGGGGTGGTCGACAAAAGCAGGGCTTTTGCTCCTACGTATCCTCAATTTGTGATGAGGAACTCAGACCTACGTAGTTCTTGATAACTGTGAGACTAAAAATAGTCTCGGTGTTTTCTTTACCAAAATGCGAACATGCTTTAGTAAAGAGACAAAACTTCCAACTGATCAGAGCAACATATGCTTTTTGGATGAAAAACAATGTGTCTATCGGGGAAGGAGAGTATGCTGATGAAATTTCCTCATAACCATAAATGAGATTTTGGATGTTAGCACTTTGTTTCTAAACGACCATTTAGAGGAAACACTGGATCCAACAAAGATAGGAAAAAATCACTCAAAGTGTATCAATCTCACACAAGTAAGTGTTTTATCCTAATTCCGAACCATAGATATGTCATGACTTGATTTTGCAAATCATTTCCTATCAAATCAAAGATTACATGCGTGACCATGGATCAATAGGACTTATTTTGGGAATGGTTTTTAGGTGGGGAATTTGGCTTTGAGTGTTTTTGCCTTCTCCTTTTCTGTTTTTGTTTAGTGCGGGGCGAGAAAGTCGCTAGCGCCCAGGATTTGGGTTGGCAATCAAAGGGAGAGGACCACTTTAGGTCGTGATTTCCTTTTTCTTGTTTTTTTTTTAGTTTATTGACCTTTCTGCATGTTTCTTCTGTTTTCTTCCGATCCTTGATCGGGAATTTTCTTTCCCTTTTTTGCTTTCTCCCACTCTTTGATTGGGAATTTTTCTTTTTTTTGCTTTCTTCCGATTCTTTTGATCAGGAATTTTTTCTTTTTTTGTTTTATCCCGAGGGCAAGGATCGACATCCTCACCCTAGGTCAAGGTTTATGGTAAGTTGGGATTCTGGCTCAAGGCTTGTAGAACGGCTGGTCATGATATATGTCAGGGTTTGGCCAGCGGTTCGGGGATAAAGGGGATGTCCTACATTATTTCCATGATACACTTGCAACAATGATGATTAGGAAATTTTATGCAAAATTGGTCATGCATGCACCCATGTGGACACTCAAGCATCAAGTTTTTATGGTCATGTGACACTAGGGCTCAAGATTCATTTTCCCTATTTTAAGCCAACCCAGTATTTCCAAAATATGTTCTTCTATGAATTTGTGCATTCATCAGAGTCTATCTTGGGTGTTCGAAAAAACTTTTCACAGCATTTACCCTTCAAATGTGTACACACATTTTTTTTCAAAAACTGGTTAAGATCAGTAAAATCTTTCAAAGAAAAGTTGGAAATTATCTCTTTTCACAAGCATGTTGTTTTTTAGCTAGACAATATTTTACTTTTCTGTTTTCTGTTGTTGTTGTTTTTTTTTTCATGAGGTATTTTGCTACCTAAACATGTGTATATTTTTGTGAGGTATTTTTTCTAAGTACATGCATATCCAAGGCATCTTTCTACCTAAACATACATATATATGTTTTGTGAGATATTTTTGCTATATACATGCATATCCAAGGTATCTTTCTACCTAAACATACATACATACATACATATATATATATATATATATATATATATATATATATATATATATATTTTGTGAGGTATGACTACCTTCTGAGCTTGTGCTTGTTTTATTTAAATTCCTAGGATCATGAGCAAATAGGTGTGTCCTACTATGACTTGAGAAACAAAAGTGATCAAATAACAAGCAGAGATTTAAAAGGTACTAGGTTGCCTCCTAGTAGCGCTTCTTTAACGTCTTGAGCTGGACGCATGATGGCTTGTTGGTCACGGACCTAGTACTTTGCTTACCTTTGGCTTTGGACTTGGTCGCCTATTGGTCGGTCATGGGTCGTAAGCAACGCTCTAACCTTTTTGTGGATGAGCTGAGGTGAACTCTAGAGGTGATGGCGGTGCGTCTGTTGCCCGCTGCCGGCCATCCCCAGGCTGCTGTGGTGTTTTGCCCTGCGCCTGCTTGGGGACGCAGTACTTCTTGATGAAAGCTCGATTAGTAGGGGGCCTGATGCCCTTGCTGGAGGTGACAGGCACTCCGTAGAACTGACAGAGACCCGTAATTAGAGCTTGACAACTCCAAGACCCTGTTGGACTTCTTCGGGTCCACTGGGTGTCTTGCAGGCGTGATCCCTGCAAACAATAGATGAAATAATAAATCAGTTGAGCGAGGTGCATACTTACCTATGTCATGATGACATGACCTTGCCCGGGGGAACGGGCACCCTGTAGGACTACAGAGGCCCGTAACCAGAGCTGGAAACCCCAGGGCCCTGTTGGACTTCTCCGGGTCCACTGGGTGTCTTTGTGGGCGCGATCCCTGCAAACAATAGACGACATCAGAAGTCAATTGAGAGATGTGCATACTTACCTATGTCATGATGACGTGACCTTGTCGGGGGGACGGGCACCCTGTAGGACTGACAGAGGCCCGTAACCAGAGCTGGAAACCCCAGGGCCCTGTTGGACTTCTCCGGGTCCACTGGGTGTCTTTGTTGGCGCGATCCCTGCAAATAATAGATGACATCAGAAATCAATTGAGTCACGTGCATACTTACCTATGTCACGATGGCATGACCTCGCTGGGGGACGGGCACCCTGTAGGACTGACAGAGGCCCGTAACTAGAGCTGGAAACCCCAGGGCCCAATTGGACTTCTTCGGGTCCACTGGGCGTCTTGTGGGCACGATCCCAACTGATACATCTGCAGGGGGAGATTGGCATTATGGTCGCTGGGCAGAATGTTGCTAAATAGCAACGTCATCCATATCCATGTAAGAGTGGTCATGTTGGTGCGCATGATCCGCATTCATCTTTTTGCAGCGGCACAGGTGAAATTGCCCCGGTATGCATACTAGATGCGTGATAGCCTCCCTCTCTGGATGTGCTCGCACAGTTGGTCGCGCTCCAATATCAGGGGGTGGCCCAGGAACTGATAAAAGGAAACTACTGGCCCCTTAACCGGGAGCGCAAGTCTCGGTTAAGCATCTAAGGGCAAAGGACCTTATATTCTCCTAAGGTGTGGATATGGAGCACACTGAAAATGAGGACGCATAGCCCTCTAAAGGCGAGGGCGTGCAGCCCTCTGCAGGCGAGGATGTGCAGTCCTCTGATGGCAAGGACATATAGTCCTCTAAAGGTGATAGGTACTAGTACCCAAGGGTACACCTTTATGAGAAGCAAGAGATCGACTCATCGAGAGGGCCGGTCATCCAACAAGATTGGACACGAGATGTAGGAAATCTATGCAGTTAACATGATTTTTAGGGATGCAGACGTATGCAACCTTTGTCGTGAAATTTGGTAATGGTGACCTCATATGAAACAATGCAATGCAATGGAAAGTTGTACAATGTTCATGACATTCTTTCCCTATTTTGTGATTTTGATTTTGATTTAATTTTTTTGGAAAACACAGATTGACTGTCCTTTTGAAAAAGGTGATAATTCATGCAACCTTACCCTATCTTTTGCAAATCTCTCCGGGAACTCCCTCAGAGTGTATGTTCTGTTTGATTTAGTCACTTAACCATTTTGGAGTGACGGCAATGGAGCCGTTTGACGTTTAATCAATCTATTGAAATTCCAGGGTTTGTCTCCCCCTTTTTTTTCTTGTTTAAAAACATCAACGGGTGAGAACTTTTGATCTGCCCCTATGTTCACTTGAGGCTCATGCACGATGCCCCTCATTGCCCCAGTGTAAGGCTTTGAGGTACCAATTGTTATCTTTTGTCATGACCTTGTAGCTGGGAACCTATCGGGTGAAAACTTCTAATCTACCCCTAGGTTCGCTTGAGGTTTATGCATGGGGCCTTTCATTGCCCCAGTGTAGGGCTTAAAGGTACCAATTGTTGTCTTGTTTTCACAACCTCGTAATGAGGAAGAATGAAAGACGCAGTTGATTCTTGCAAAAAGAATTTTCCAAGGACGAGAAATAGTTGAAGGATCTTTCAGTTGATGGATTAAGTCAAATGACTCCTATGTAGAAGCAAGATGTTTTGATGTCTTGATGATGCTAAAGGATCAAGTGCTTCTAAATTTTATTCAAGACAAGAATCCAAGAAAATCAAGATATATGATCAAGTTTATCTCTAGAATCTTTAGGAAGAAGTTTCCAAATTGAAAAAACAAAAGGTTTGACCAAAGAATTCTATCATTTCAAATTGAGATTTTCTTTCCGGTAATCGATTACCAGCAGCTGAAAATGTTTATCACAGTCACTAGAAATTTGAATTCAAAATTTATAACGTGTAATTGATTACACATGGATGGTAATTGATTACCAGCAGTTTATTGAACGTTTTAATTCAAATTTTTAAAACCTGTAATCGATTACACAAGTCTTGTAATTGATTACCAGAGGGGATTTTCATAAAATAATTGCCAAGAGTCACACCTATTCAAATGTTTTATGAATGACCATCAAAGGTGACTTGGAAACACGAACTTAAAAGGAGTTTTCATTGCCCAAACAGTTTTATCCTCTCAAAAGATTAAGAGTTTTTCTGAACTAAAATGTTTTATCCTCTCAAAAAGATTCCTTGGTCAACCACTTACATATTCAATAAGGAATTTTGATTGATCTTCATTGTATAATCTATCTCTTTTAAGAGAGATTTCTTCTTCTCTTCTTCTTATTTCTAAAAAGGGATTAAGAGACCGTGGGTCTCTTGTTGTAGGGGATTCTTGAACAAAAGGAAAGGGTTGTCCCTATGTGCATTGTTAATCCGAAAAGAGAGAGTGAAAGTTTAATTGGGGAATAGTCTCTGTATCTTAATTCAACCCCCCCCCCCTTCTTAAGGTAACTGAGGTCCAACATCCTATTCTTGATAACTCACTTCTCTCTAAAAAGACAAACTTTCCGGAATGAGGTCATATGAACGTCTTGAAAATACAGTCAATCAAATGTTTTTTTTTTTTTTTGAAACTTATTTGTTTTGAACTTTACTCGTTGTTTTACGGCACCCCCACCAATGTGCAAGCCGAGTAATCTCTGATTGAACGGTCTTGGAAGTCCCAAACTCAGGAGCATAGGTCGCTTGAGCAAACTGACCAATGGCTCGCACCCGCATTCTGGTGAAAGTTGAATAAGCAAAGATGCGTTTGTGAGAGGACGAGGGACAAAGATATCAACTTAATCCATTTCATTTAACATTGTAACTGTGGTTTACAATAATGGTACAAACTTGAAAATCCTGATGAGTCATTAGAGACATCTAACAACAGCTTTCAAAATTGCCCCATGTGTGGCATCTTTTGTCAATGTCAGGATTTACACGTGATTCTCCTCAAATTTCAGCCAGCCTGCATCAATTAGACCTTGCACCTTATGCTTCAGGCCCCTACAATGCTCAATGGAATGCCCCAGGGCTTCTCCATGACAAGCACATGTTGCGTTCGAGTCGTATTCTCGGAGAAATGAAGGTTGATGAACCTTGGCTAGGGTTATGGCTACCATTGAATTATCAAGTAGATATGGGAGCAAGTCAGCATAGGACACTGGAATTGGGGTGAATTCTACAGGCTTTCTCACTGCAAAATTCATTTCTTGGTTGGTGTTTTCGTTTATGCTAAAGGTGGTGTTTGTCATTGGAAGTGCGGTAGGTAGGCTTTGTGGTTGATTTTAGGGATGGCCTTTGTGGATAACTGGGCGGTGGGTAAGGAGAAGGTTTGTTATTGGCTGAGTAATGACATTGTTGGGTTGGTGGGAAACTTGGCTGTATTGGAATGGCAGTCACAGCACGGGCTTCTCCTTCATCCTCACCCTCTTCATTTGCCCCAGTTTTCTCATTCGTCCAAGCAGGATGACTAAATTTGCCTTTTTTCAGACCCGCATCGATCCTTTCACTGGCAAAGACCAAATCCACAAAGCTTTGAAGGTGCGTAACCCACCATTTCCATAATAGAACACTGGTAACGTGTCTACTATCATTGTGATAATCTCTTTCTCTGTTATTGGGGGCGCTACTTGAGCTTTCAAGTCTCTCCATCTTTGGGCGTATCCTTTGAAAGATCCGTGCCCTCTTTTTGCACATGTTCTGTAGTTGCATCCTATCCGAAGCCATTATACTGACATTGCCTAACGAAGGCAACCACTAGGTCCTTCCAAGAATGGACTCGGGAAGGTTCCAAGTTAGTGTACCAGGTAACAGCTACCCCAGTAAGACTTTCTTGGAAGGAATGTATCAGCAATTCCTCATCTTTAGCGTATGCCCCCATCTTCCAACAATACATCTTTAGATGGTTCTTGGGGAAAGTAATCCCCTTGTCCTTGTCAAAGTCCAGCACCTTGAACTTGAGAGGGGTGATGATATTGGGTATTGGGAACAACTCTTCTAGGTTAGCAAAGGAATAATCTTCACCTCCTTCAATGACCCTGAGCCTTTCCTCTAGATGATCCAGCTTTCCCATTTCTACCATAGCATGAGGGTTTTTACTTGTCGTGGAATGCAAGAGGTGTAGTTGTGGGTGATACTGAGGGCCCTCCAAAGGGTTTTGTAGGGGTATACCACCAACTACTTGCCCTTCAGTGGCATATCCGAGCCAAGGCTCGAAGTCGGCTAGATTGTGATGGGGAATTTCATGTGTCTCCCCCACGGTTTAAGAGACATGTGCATGATCAGTTTGGGGTTGCTGGCTCTCAATGGGTATAGGAGTGGAGTTATTGACATTCTTATTGGGAGTGTACGCCGCATTGGGTGGCGTATAGTTGAGAGGCAAGCCATATGGCGGGAAGGCGTGCTCGTTTTGAATTTGCACATCATGGGGGCCGCCCATACTTCCCAAATCTTTGCCTACCATATCTGAGGTTGGATGATTCATTGATGCCAGATGGGGACGTCGGGTTCACCTTAGAAACAACGCTGGTAGCGGCAATTGCAACCGCATTGGCTTCCATTATCTTCTTCACGCTCATCATGGCCTCCATCATTGTGGCCATTTTCTCTTTAATGGCCTCCATGTCGGCCTTCATCTTCTCTTGTATCTCCTCTACTTCACCCATTACTCTAGCTCTAGCACAAGTTCGGTGAGGGCACCGTAAAGCATGTTTTTTTTTTCTTTTTTATAACAATGATTAAGTTCTTTTTTTTTTTCAAGGATAGAATGCAATGAGCAATGCAACCAATGAACAACATGGATGTATGCGAATGATGCACAGTTGAAGTATTGCGAATTTGTACACTGGATATGGGGTTGAATCAATTTAGATTTTCAACATGGTCCATGACATCTTTGTCAAGGTGAAACTGGAAGTAACAGGGACATCAGCAGCCCTAAATGTGTTTGGCAGTAGACGAAGCAGCGATGTAACACGATCTTTTGCCCCAATTTTTTTCAAGATGGTTACTTCCATACTTCAACTTGACTCGATGAACCTTTTCCTAAAAGCACGAGCTTGGTTCAACCCCATAACCCAGGGAATGGCAATTTTGATCACCAATACTTCATCAACAATTCATAGGGATGAAAGACTCGGGAATATGCATGCTATGCATGGAAAATGTAATTATGAGATCGAGATGCCCGAAGAAACATCCTTTCTTAATTAACCACGCATTAGGTACCATGCTCAATCATTTTGTTTTGTTGTTTGTGTGTTTTTTTTTTAATTTTAGAAATGGGTTTATGATCCCAACATGGTCGGCTCAAGGTACCTAACACATACAAGACTGCAGAGATCCAACTTTAATGCTACGTTTTGGGCATGATGGCGCCTCAACGTAGTATTAAAAAGGTTACGTATTACTCTAAAGAAACCAAACATCACTAGTGATGCAAGCTCCATTGGAGCTTGTAGGCCTAGGATCTTCT
This sequence comes from Glycine soja, assembly GCF_004193775.1. Lineage (NCBI taxonomy): Eukaryota > Viridiplantae > Streptophyta > Magnoliopsida > Fabales > Fabaceae > Glycine > Glycine soja. The sequence continues at coordinate 34,447,290 of NC_041015.1, read as the reverse complement.
TCATCCATGGATTCCTTTGCTTCTTGGAAGATGAATGGCAGCGGAATGGAGAAAGGAAGAGAGAGAGGAGACGCCACTTCAAGGAGAAGATGAGTCTAGAAGAAGCTCACCACCATAGGAGGCCATGGATAAGAGCTTGGAGGAAGAAGGAGATGAATGAAGGGAGAGGGAGAGAAGAGCACGAAATTTTGTGCTCTAAATAAGCTTTGAAATCTGAAGTTTAATATTCAAATGATCAAAGTTCAAAAAAAATGCACACACATGACCTCTATTTATAGCCTAAGTGTCACACAAAATTGGAGGGTTTGAAATTGAATTTGTGGAGCCAAACTTTGGAGCCAAAATTTCACTAATTATGATTAGTGAATTTTAGTTATGGTTCAGCCCACTAATCCAAGATCAAATATAATATTCTCCACTAAGTGTGCTTAGGTGTCATGAGGCATGAAAAGCATGAAGGACATGCACAAAGTGTGACTATATGATGTGGCAATGAGGTGTAGTAAGCAAATGCTCACCTGCCCCTCTAAAATTTAATTGGATTGGGCTTCTACCAATTCAATTAAATTTATTTCCAACCACACACATCAAATATCCACTTAGTGCATGTGAAATTACAAAACTACCCCTAATACAAAAACTAGTCTAGGTGCCCTAAAATACAGGGGCTGAAAAATCCTATATTTCTACGGTACCCTACCTACATTATGGAGCCCTAAATACAAGGCCCAAAAATAATGAAACCTTAATCTAATATTTACAAAGATAAGTGGGCTCGTACTTAGCCCATGGGCGCGAAATCTACCCTAAGGCTCATAAGAACCCTAGGGCCTTCTCTTGCATCTCTGGCCCAATCTACTTGGAGTTTTCTATCCAATGCCCTTGCGGGGTAGGATTGCATCATTCCCTCCCCCTTGAAAAGGATTTGACCTCAAATCCCGAGGTTCTTCAAACTCTGGGTTTTTTTCCTCAACACCTTTTTCTGTATTTTCATGTTGATTATTCCTACCAAAAAGTATCACAAACCTAAGGTGTCCCATATGAGTACCAAAGTTTGTATTGAAACTAAAAATAAGAACAAACCTACCTAATGAGTCCCTATGTACACAAATCATGAAGATGTTGGGTGCACGAGTGATTTTACAAATGAGTGTTGCACCACCCAAAGCATTCATCATACCACCTATTTTAGGGATTTGGTGCCTAATAATACCTATTTTGGGCACCAACAAAGCACAAGGATTTAAGCTCTTACGAACCAAACCCTCATCCAACAACTCCTTTACTTGAGGAATAAACTCAAGCCTAAGAGGTGTGGCAATGCTAACAAGTTTCTTTTTACAAAGGAGAAAATGTGGAGGTTGTTTAAGAGGGGAAATTTCTTTAATATTTGTCTTTATTTCAAAATTTCTTTCCTTCTTAGCTAACCTCTTGGAGGAGACACTTACCTCCTTACACTCCTCCTTAACCATTAAAGGTTTTCCTTCTTCTTGGGGGTAGATTTCTTCACTAGATTCTTCCCCTTTTGCTTCTTCACTTTCACTAGAGGAAGGTGAAGTAGTAGCCTCATCTTGGCTACTATAAATGTCTTGGCTCCTCATAATCATGGTTTTCTTGGTGGAGCATTGAGAAGTAATGTGTCCTCTTCCAAGACATTTAAAGCACTTTATGGAGCTAGTCTTTACTTGCATACTAGCCTTAGGGGGTTGCTTTTCTATTGTCTTCCCCTTATCATCATTGGGCTTAGAAGGTGCTGCCCTTAAGATGCCTAGACCTTGGTCTTTCTTTGGATAAGAATGGTAGCCATAAGATTTTAAAGTAGGCTTTCTTTTAAGTTTTTGCTCTACCCTTATTTCCCAATCTAAGTAAGCCTCTTCATTGTCCTTCCCATGGAAGTATGGGAGTTTAATGTTAACCTCTTGAGGCTTTCTTTCATTTTCTCTCCTATGGGAGTGAGGTCTAAGATGTGACCTATGCCTTCCTTCATAATAGTCACGAAGTTCTTCACTTAGGCTCTTGCAAGAGTTATGACTACTATAGGAGGCATGCTTGTCTCTTTTCATTTCTTTCATTATTTTTCTTCTTTCTTCCTCTCTTATTTTCTCTCTTTCATCTCGACTTATTTCTTCCACTCTTTTGTTACCTTTTTCTTTTCTCTCTTGTTTTTCTTTCCACAACTTAAGGGATCTCAACTCATCTAATATCTTATACAAGGGGTCCTTAGGAGTAGAACCCTCACCATTAACACTATATGAAGAATGAAGACTCATGTTGGTTCCTAAGTTATGGTTCTTTCTTGTTGGGGGTTTGAAAACAAAAGGTAAAAGAAACTATGGTTGAAACTAGCCAAAATAAACACTAAAAGAGGTGTGAAAGATAAGGTAAAAACTAATTGGTAAAAGGCAAGCTATCTAGGTGGTTTGACAATGGAGGGTTTTGCTCTTTGCCCCTATTTGGGAACCTATAGGACAATATCTAGGGGTCTCTAATAACTACTCCCCAACAATTCATAACTCACACGGCTGTTTTCTAGAGGTATCATCACTCAAGATAATAATATTGTGACGGTATGGAATACCAGCGTCAACACATTATAAAGAGAGAAAGCTCTAGACGAGGTTTCACTATTATCAAGCAAGTTGGAGACCTAGCATGATGATAGATTCACCTCCACTCCTTAAATTCCCATGAACCCGGGTATAGGGCCCCTTTTTTACTCAAACCCGTGGGTGCTTAGAATGCAGTGTAAAGAATGCGAAATAGACAGCAGTTATTTACATTTTACACAGTTCAACAAATGCACACACGAAGTTTCACAAATCCAAAAATTCCTTAAAATAGGCCTAACTCACAAAAATAGTCCCCAGTGGAGTCGCCAACTGTCGCAATGTGCCCTTCGCGGGTGAGCGAAGGCGAGGCTCACGGGTGCGCTTTCCAAAGGAGGAAAGATGCGCGGAGTCGCCACCAACGTTTATTTGTGGAAAACGTCGGAAAAACCGAAGGAAACCGGTCAAAATGAAAATTCTAAGTTTGGGAGTTGTATTTACGTTTGAGGAAGGTATTAGCACCTCTCACGTTTGTCTCAAAAGACAACAGCCTATTGTTTAGAATTGTGGAATTGTGTTATCTTAACTTTTATTTCTTTTTATTTTTTTGAGGTCGACAAAAGCGGGGCTCTTGCTCCTACGTACCCTCCTTTGGAGAGGAAATCAGACCTACGTAGTTCTTTCTTATGCGTAAATCAAGTGATTCTTTTTACTTGAAAGGTGATCATTTTAAGGCGTTGGACCTTAAAAATGATCCATTTTACTTGGTAAGAAACTGAAATGATAAACTTTCAAAACCCTATTTTTTGTGGACGAGCTTGACTAGGCGAGTTGATTTTAGCCTTAGTTTCACTTTAGTTATTAGTCAATTCAATTAAGAATGAGAAATCCCAAAGAGAAAACGTCCGATTGATTTTTCGCTTTATTTTACTAAAAAGGTATTTTTTGACTATTATATTATTATTTTACCTCTTTTTTGACTTCCAACGTGGTTGCGGCACGACCGAACGGTCGAAATTCATTTTAACAGAAATTAACGGATGATACAATTCAAATAATCGGTGGAAATTTATTTTATTTTTAGATTAGGCGAGAAATGACTTAAATAAATGACTGAAGCACGTCAAAAGGGGGTATAGAAAGCGAATGAAAATGAGAATAAAAATACATGAAACAAAATGTGGACCACCACGGGTACATAGAATGAATTGAAAAGCTCGGTTTGAGGTACTTACCCGTTGAAGACTGAAGAAAACGAAGAACGAACGATGAATGTTGAAGAGCGGTCGAGAATCTTCGCGTAATTACTCACGGAAACGTTACGGAAGCGCCTCGGCTTGGATTTTCTTCACGAAAATAATTTTCCTCAGCAATTTCGAGAGAATAAGAAGTTCCAAGAAGGCTGAACCCCTTCTCCCTTCACTCCGCCCCCTATTTATAGCAAAATAGGGGAGGAGCTTGCCACCCAGCTCGACTAGCCGAGCTCAGCTCGCTCAGGCGAGCAATGTTGCTTCCTCCAGAAGCAACAGCCTTCTAGAGCAAGAATCTGGAAGGCCCAAGTGGGCCTGATTGCTATTTGTACCCCCTTTTTACTAAATGCACCCCCCTTTACCTTTTTTGGTAATTACTTTTCCGTAACGTTACGAAACTTTACGAATTTCGTAACGATACTTATTTTCCTTCCGCAAGGTTATGAGTCCTTACGGATTATGTATTTACTCTTTTTTAGCTTTCGAAGAAGTTACGAAAACTCACGGATTGTGAAAAATACCTCCTTTCGATTTCCGTCACATTAAGGAATTTTCACGAATCGCGTAAGCCTGCTTCCTTTTGATTTTCGGCACGTCTCGGGACTTCACATATTGTGCAACAAAGGGTGCCAAGTATCTCGAAGTGGCCAATCAAAGGTTGTATATCATCAAATAATAATCCCTGGACGAAATTAGGGTATGACAGCATGTGATGCCTAAACCCATGAAGAGGTTAGACAAAGAAGTACAAAATAGTGCAAACTGGTTTGCAGCTTGGCTTGGTGGGCCAGTGTTTGAAGTGGCACATTATTTCACCGGTGAAAAATATGTTGTTAACCTGCAAAATCAATCATGTACTTGTAATTTCTAGAATCTTGTTCGTATCCCATGTTGCCATACTGTGTGTGCTATAAGGTTTCTTAAAGGTAATTATGAGTCATATGTGCACAGATACTACAAGAAAGACTTCTATGAAATATATTTTGAGAAAATCATTACTCCCTTCAATGGCCCACAGATGTGGCCAAGAGCTAAAAGAGATGGCATCCTGCCACAATCTTATAAACAAGGACATGGTAGGAAAATGATGTGATCCTAACCCCCAAGGGTATTGGATAGAAGACTCCAAGAAGATTGGGCCAGAGATACAGGAGAAGGCCCTAGGGTTCTCATGAGCCTTAGGCTAGATTTTTGGGCCCATGGGCTAAGTATGAGCCCACTTATCTTTGTACATATTAGATTAGGGTTTCATTATTTTTGGGCCTTGTATTTAGGGCTCCATAGTGTAGGGAGGGTACCCTAGTAATGTAGGATTTTTCAGCCCTTGTATTTTAGGGCACCTAGACTAGTTTTTGTATTAGGGGTAGTTTTGTAATTTCACATGCATTAAGTGCACTATTTAATGTGTGTGTTGGGAAAGAAAATAAATTGAATTTGGAGAATACCAATCCAATTAAATTTTGGACCCTCCTAAGGGGGAGGTGACCATTTGCTTGCTACACCCTATTGCCACATCATATAGTCACACTTTGTGCATGGTCCAGATTTAGTTCCTAGGGGTTTTTAAATTTAGTTGTATTATGTTAGTCTTTTTGGCTATTACCGCATGTATTTAACTGTGTTTATGTCATCTTTTGGGGATGTAAAGTTGTGGTGCTACTAGTAGCTATACTAGTGTCATTATTTTGCTTTGTACTATTGAAAAAGTGATTGACACTTGACTAACTTTTGGAAACTTAACATATGTTGTTAATGAAATTTTAGTTGGATTCACTTTACAATTGTCTATACTTTATGTAATGTCCTTTATAATATTGACCTTGACCTGATGAACCTTTTCTTAAAACATGTGTTTGGTTCAACCCCATAATCCAAGGAAAAGAAATTTTGATTGGCAATACTTCAGCAACCTATCATAGAGATAAACGACTAGGGCATACTCATGATATGCGTGGCAAATGTAATTATGAGATTGACATGAGATGCCCTAGGAACCACCATTTTCCTAGTTAACCATGCATTAGGTACCATGTTCACATGATTTTAAATCATTTTTTTCTATTTTTTTATAGAGATGGGTGTATAATCCCAACATGGTTGGTTTATACCCATCATCATGGTACCCAACACAAGCAACTAAGAATGCGGTGTGACTTTCTTTTTTTTCTCCTTTTTTGCTTCGTTTTGTTTTTTTTCTGGAGAGAAAAATGCAAGGATCATGCATGAGTGAACATGACATGCGAACGATGGAAGTAGAATGTATGCAGTTGGCAAAACAAAAGCATGCTAAATGACGGTGTATGACAATGCAATGACTTATGCAAATGCAATACACGAATATGATAAACGATAAATGTAGGAATGATATGTCCATTGCAATGCCGTGAAGAGATGCATGATGTAATCAAGGAATATGCTAGAGTAAGTTTGCTACGTGCCCCCTAATTGAGGAACCTAATGGAAAGGATCCAAAAGTCCACTTCTAGTGATAATTCCAAAGGGTGGTTTCAAGTAACTTTGTTGGCTTCTAGAGATATCATCCTCTTAGGTAATATATTATGGCGATAGGGACTATCAGCGACATTGCATCACTAAAAGAGGAAAACTCTAGATGAGGCTTCACTATCATCAAGTGAGTTGGAGACCCAGCATGACCACAGATCGACCTCCACTCATTATGGCTCACATAGACCCAGGCGTAAGGCCTAACATCTCAATGTGTGTGTGAGGTGTAAGTTTCATGTGTGTGTAGAAAAAGTATTTCTAACTATGAATGTAATTGATAGACAAACATACACCGAACACTACAACATAGCAAAGTTTATGTACAAATATGGACAAACAAAAGATAAAAGGAAAAGGGAACATAAATAAAGAGGAAGTCATGACAAAAAGTTGCACACTGATCAAAAGGCTTAACTCTCTAATAGTCCCCAGTAGAGTCGCCAACTATCACAACCTGCCCTCCGGCGGGCGCGCAAAAAGGTCTCTCAGATGGGCCAAGGGATGCGTCTTCCGTTGAAGGAAAATGCGTGGAGTCGCCATCAATGTTTATTCGAGGAAAACGTTGTAAAAAACCAAAATGGAAAAGGTCGAGGGTCTTTGTATTTTGAAAATGAGGGTTCGAGAGTCATTCACGCACGGGGAAGGTATTAGCACCCCACGCGCCCATCACAAGGGATGGTAGCCTCTAACCGAGTGTGCAAATCATGACTTCAATATTATTTATTTTCCCTTTTATCTTTATTTTCCCTTTTTATATTTTTTACTTTTTTGGGGTCGACAAGGGTGTTTCCCTTGCTCCTACGTATTCCTCAATTGCGATGAGGAAATCAGACCTACATAGTTCTTTAAGAACTGAACGTTGGTTAAATTGTTTTTTCTATATTTTTTGAAAGATTGATTTTAACCAAGCAAAAGTCGTTTAAGGCGTTGGACCTTGAAACGATCTTCTCAAGTTTGAAAGGCGAGAATCATTAAGGCGTTGGACCTTTGAACGATCTCTTGATTTTTTTATGAAATGAAGAATTTTATGAGTTGGTTTTATTTGGTTTTGGCTCATTAATCTTCAATCCCTTTTTAGAGATAACTTGCAGCGCTAATGACCGGTTAAAACTTATTTTACATTGATGAAAAGAGTTTACGACATAAACGATCGGTCAAAACTTATTTAAAAAGTGATTAAGTGAGATTACAACACAAATAATCAGTTGAATTTTATTTTAATGGTGATTAAACGAGATTACGGTATGAACGATCTGTCGAAACTCGCTTTAAACAAAGAAAAAGATCACCGATGATTGAAGAAGGAGATGAAGATGCACAAACAATAAAGGGGACCCCTAAGGGTCCATAAATCAAATTCAAATCCTTAAAACAAGCACTACCCGAATGAAGAATGAAGAATGGATGAAGAACGAACGAACAACGAACAACGAACGGTGTAGGAATCGATCACAGATGCGATTCGGAAGCATTTCGGCCTTGTTTTCTCTTCTTTCTTCTTCCTTCCTCTTATTTCTTCTTCTTTCTGGACCTCAAGGAACCTCAGGGACCTTTCTCCTTCAGCCTGTCAAGCTCATTTATAGCAAAATGAGGGATTTGGGCTGAAGGTAGCTCACCCAAGCGAGCTGTGACTTAGTTCAGAAGAAACCTTGCTCGGCCAAGCAAGTTGGTTTCTTCACTCCTAAGTCTTCTAGTCGGCCTAGGGGCCAGAAAATGTACCCAATGTTGGATCAAATGGCCTCAGAATAATTAAGAAGGGGGGTTGAATTAATTATGAACTTGTCTTGACTAATTAAAAATCTATCCTTCATAATGTTACTAGATTCAATTAGGCTTTTACTACTAAGTTAAGAAAGTAAAGAACAGAAATAGAAACTTAACCAAAAGTAAAAGCGATAATTAAAAGTACACAACAGAAATTAAAGAGTGTAGGGAAGAAGAAGACAAACACAAGATTTACACTGGTTCGGCCACAAACCGTGCCTACATCCAGTCCCCAAGCAACCTGCGGTTCTTGAGATTTCTTTCAACCTTGTAAAATCCTTTACAAGCCAAAGATCCACAAGGGATGTACCCTCCCTTGTTCTCTTTGAAAAACTAAGTGGATGTACCCTCCACTTGAACTGATCCACAAGAGATGTACGCTTTCCTGTTCTCAGTATAACAATCCCCAAGTAGATGTACCCTCTACTTGTACCACAAAGGATGTACCCTCCAATGTGTTGGGACAAAGAATTCTCAGGCGATTAGTCCTTTGAATCTTTGTAAGGGGAAACAAAAGATATCTTAGGCGGTTAGTCCTTTGAAATCTTTTGCTTACGGGGAAGGGAAGAATCAAAAGAATTCTCAGGCGGTTAGTCCTTTGAATCTTTTGTAAGGGAGAAGAGAGACACAAAATAATCCAGGCGGTTAGTCCTTTGTTCTTTTGGCAAAGGAAGAAGAGAATGAAAAAGACGAATAGCACAAGTTTTTGAACAAAGAACTTTTCTTGGAAGAGAAAGTGTTGATAAAAAACTTTTAGAAAGATGAAGAGAAATGAATTAGAAAGTTTTGTTGAAAGTGTTGAAAGAGATGAAAGAAGATGATGTTAAAGATAGATGATTCAAAGATCATTGATCATATTAAAGATGTTTGTCGCAACCTACCCTTCGGCGGGAGGGCGACGCGTGACTCGCGGGATGCGTGTTCCACGAAAGGAATACGCGCGGAGTCGCCACCAACGTTTATTTGAGGAAAACATCGGAAAAACCAGAAAAGACGCGATCTACGAACTTTTAAGTGAAAGGTTCGGGAGTTGTATTTACGCACGGGGAAGGTATTGGCACCCCACACGTCCGCCCCAAGGGACGGCAGCCTTTAATCGAATGTGCAAACATGACTTTGATTTTTACGTTCCCTTTTATGTCCTTATATCCTTTATACCCTTTTTATATTTTTTCTTTTTTGTGGTCGACAAGGGTGTTTCCCTTTGCTCCTACGTATTCCTCAATTTGGGATGAGAAAATCATACCTACGTAGTTCTTTCGGAACAAAGTGTTTGGTTTAAGTTTGTTTTTTGTCTTTTTTGCAAAATATGTTTTTTATTTGAACAAAAGGTCATTTAAGGTGTTGGACCATTAAACGGTCTTTTGATTTTGAAAGGAGAGAAACGTTAAGGCATTGGACCATTAACGATCTCTTGTTTTTGAAAGGAGAGAAACGTTAAGGCATTTGGACCATTAACGATCTCTTGGGGTGGTCGACAAAAGCGGGGCTTTTGCTCCTACGTATCCTCAATTGCGATGAGGAAATCAGACCTACGTCGTTCTTGCAAAAGCGGTAAAGTCACATGTTGATTTTATGCTTTTGAACGGTCCATGTTAACCGATAAAAGCAAAGAGGACCGTTTAAGGCGTTGGACCTTAAAACGGTTTTTAGTGATTTTTCGGAAAAAAACTTGATTTGTGAGTTGATTTTAGTCTTAGTTTCACTTTGGTTATTAATCAATTCATTCAAGGAAACTTCCAAAGAAAAACGTCCGATTGATTTTTTTTATTATTTTATTCAAAGATATTTTGATTATTTTATTATTATTTTACTTTTTTTGGTTTAACCGAGGTTATAGCGTGAACGATCAGTTAGATTTCGTTTTAACAGTGATTAAACGAGATTACAACACAAATGATCGGTTGAAATTCATTTTATCATTTATTAGACGAGAAAACGGCTTAAATAAATGGTTAAAGCACGTTAAAAACGGAAGAAAAGAAAACTGAAAGTAAACGAAATTAAAGTGAAAGTACACAAAACAAGAAATGAATTGAAAGTCTCGAATTCGAAAACTTACCCGTTGAAGAACGAAGAACGAAGAACGAAGAACGGATGAAGAACGGTGAAGAACGATGAAGAATTTCCACAGAATCGCTTACGGAAGCGTTACGGAAGTACTTCGACTTGATTTTTCTTCACGAAAACGTGTTTTTGCCCAAAATAGCCGAAATGCATAGCCAAAGGGGTCTTGAACATTTTGAAACAGCTCCCCCCTCCCCTATTTATAGAAAGAAAAGGAGGTGCTTGCCGCCCAAAGACTTAATGAAGAAGATTTCTAAGCGCACCCGAATTACTAAGTTCACCCCCCTTTTCGTATTTTACGGAAAAGTTACGGAAGCCTTACGGAACTGTTTTCGAATTTGATTTTCATCTTTTTTCTTTTCCCTTTTACCAATGTTAAGTGGAATATGCTTACCCAAGGTTTTCGGAAATTTTACGGAAGTATTACGGAAGCCGCGGAAGCCCCGAAAACCATTTTTCAAAAACGTGGAGGAGCTTGCCGCCCAGTTGCTTCCTCCTTAAGCAACCCAACTTCCAAAATGTTATGGAAGGGCCTAGATTTGAATTGCTATTTACACCCCTATCTTGATAAGTTCACCCCCCTTACCTTTTTTGGTGATTCTTTTTTCGTAAAGTTACGGAAACTTACGAATCTCGTAACGATACTTGTTTTCTTTCCGTAATGTTACGGAACCTTGCGGATTACATAATCATCCCCTTTTTGACTTACGGAATGTTACGGAATCTCACTTAATTATGCAACGATGCTTCCATTTGATTTTCGGTGTGTCACGGAAACTTACGGATTGTGCATCAATATTTTTTGGTTTTCCGGCATGTCCTGGAATTTCACAAATTGCCTAATGATGGGTGCCAAGCACCTCACAAGGACCAAAGAAAGGTCGCATGTCATCAAGCAAAGGTCCCCGGACGAAATTAGGGTATGACAATGTTGAAGGATGATTATAATTAGTCAAGACACATTCATAATTAATTCAACCCCCCCTCCTTCTTAATTATTCCGAGGCCACTTGATCCAACAAGTGGTATCAGAGCAGGTTTCTTGTAGAAAGTTTCACAACTTCAAGATTCATGGCCTCTTTAAATTCTCTATTTTCAAAAGTAATTTCAGGTATAGGTCATTCCAAGATCATGATGAAGACCAAGCCAACTTGTGTCTCATGACAAAATCTCATGAGAACAACAAAGAAGAATCTGTAAGGAAGAAGTGGTACATCGACAGTGGATGTTCAAAGCATATAACGGGAGATGTATCCAAATTTACAACCATTTCTCCCAAGAAAAGTGGACATGTTACATACGGCGACAACAATATTAGTAAAATCTCAAAAGAGGTAACATCTAAGCCATCTCTATGAACTAAGGTATGATTAGTATTTTCAGTTAAGTTATTTTTGTGGCTAATAGAAAATAATTGTTGAAATTGTTTGACTGTGTTTACAATGTTTAATTAACTATATTTAGTTTTAATTTGAATATGTATCATTAATTGAATTTTGTTTGAATTGATTAATGCTTGAATTGCTTATGTTTTGTTTCTAAGATGATTAGATTCTGTTAAAAAATAAAAAAAATGTTTTGACATGTTAGAATAATTGAATTAAGTAAATAATTACCATGATATGTGTTGATGATTGTTATTTGATACTTAAAATTTAGTGTTTAATTCTCTGGTAATCAATTACCACTATGTGTAATCGATTACAGTAGAACAGACTTAGTTTTATAAATTGAAGATAAGTCCAAAATTATTTGAATATGTTAAAATTTATTATGATTAATTAACTATATTTAGTTTAAAGAATTTCAATATACATGATTGATTTTTTGTCTTTGGTAATTGTGTCCAACTAGTTGAAAGTTTGAAAATTAAAATTTGCAAGTTATTGGAAGTTTGAAAATTAAAATTTGGAAGTTATTGGAAGTTGAAAGTTGAAAATGGAAGTTGGAAGTTGGAAGTGGAAGTTTGAAAGTTGAAAATGGAAGTTGGAAATTGAAAATGGAAGTTACTGGAAGTTGAAAGTTGAAAATAGAAGTTGAAAGTTAGAATTGAAGTTGGAAGTTGGAATTTGAAATTTAAAATTTAAAATTTAAAATTTGAATTTTGAAATTGAAATTTAAAAAAAAAATTATATTTTTTTTGGAATAGAAATTATTGTGCATAGTTAGTTGATTGATAATTTAATTAATTTAATTTGAAATGTTTGATGATTGATTGTGTTTGAGAGTTATTATGATTTTTTTTATTATATTTAAAGGTTATGTTGATTAAGATAGTGAATATGTATTTTTTATGGGTGCAAAATATTTTTGTTTTAATGTCTTTCTTAATGTGTTTAAACTTGATTATCTTATTTACTTATTTGGTACTTAGTGAATTATGTTTTGAAACTTTATTAGTACTTTATTTTCTAAAAGTTTAAAACTTGTTAGTTGCTTTATGTGTTATGGTTCTACTTGGTTACTTTTGATGACTTATGACTTATTTGATACATATGTTTTTATTATGATTTGTGGATGATTTATTATCTTGTTTGATTTTTATAAGTTTTTCTCTCTTGTATGAATACATTTATTGTATGTTTATCCATTTATGTATGATTTGACATGATTGGATTTTTGTCAAAATTATATTGATATGCTAACATAATTGAGATAAGTAATGAGTTACCATGTATGTGTTCATAACTAGTTTTTGTTACTTAGAATTAAGTTTTGATTCTCTGATAATAGATTTAGATTATAATTATATTTTGTTTTTAAGCCTTGTATTTGGCTATGTTTTTATGACATTTGAACACTTAGTATTTTTAATATTTGATTATTATGACTGAATATTTATGGATTGTGATATATGACTATGTTGTTTGCATTTCAATTTGGTTTATTCATGTCTTGCTTCATGAATGGTTTAGAATCTTTTATGTTTATTTTACAAAATATGCTTTGTGTATGTTTTTAAATTATGTGTGTTTTACGCACTTTGGCCTTTTTGATGTTGCCAAAGGGGGAGAGAAAAATGGGTATTTTAAGAAATCAAGATGTTATATTTTTAGAAATCAAGATATTATATTTTCAAAGCTTTAAAATTAAGCATAAATTCAAAAAGAAAGGGGGAGAAAGGGATGAGTGAACGGTAGAACAAAACTTGTATGCATTCTCTTGATTTCAAGATTGTCATCATCAAAAAGGGGGAGATTGTGGAAGCAATGTCTTCCAAGGTTATTTTGATGATGCCAAAGAATCAAGAGTCAAGCAAAATCCAAAGATTCAAGAATCAAGTTTCAAGAATCAAGATTTAAGATTCAAGAATCAAGTTTCAAGAATCAAGATCAAGATTCAAGACTCAAGATTCAAGAATCAAGAGAAGACTCAATCAACATAAGTACTAAAAAAGTTTTTCAAAATATTGAGTAGCACAAAAAGTTTTCACAAAATCATTACCAAAGAGTTTTACACTCTGGTAATCGATTAGCAGAAGGTAGTAATCAATTACCAGTGTTTTAAAACGTTAAGATTTCAAATTTCAAGAGTTACAACTTGTGTTTAACAGTTTTAAATCATTTTAAACTTGTGTAATCAATTACGCAACACTTGTAATCGATTACCAGAGCTTCTAAACGTTTTAATTTTCAAAATTCAAAATGAAAAGTCACATCTGTTGATGTGTAATCGATTACACCTTAATGGTAATTGATTACCAGTGACTGATTTCGAAAAATACATTTCCAAAAGTCACAATTCTTCAAGTGACTTGTTTCTGAAGATTTTTTCAAAAGTCACAACTTTTTAAGTGACTAGTTTTAAAGAAATTGCCAAGAGTCATAAGCTTTGACTTGAGTCATCAAGAGATTATAAATATGTGACCATGGCATGAGTTTCAATCAATTATAATCATCCTTCAACATCTTAATAATTATCATCATCTATCTTTCAATCTTCTCTCAACATCATTCAATATCTTTCAACTCTTTCTATAGAATTTTCTGATTCATTTCTCTTCATCTTTCTAAAAGTTTTTGATCAACACTTTCTCTTCCAAGAAAAGTTCTTTGTTCAAAAACTTGTGTTATTCATCTTTTTCATTCTCTTCTTCCTTTGCCAAAAGAACGAAGGACTAACCGCCTGAATTCTTTTGTGTCTCTCTTCTCCCTTACAAAAGATTCAAAGGACTAACCGCCTGAGAATTCTTTTGATTCTTCCCTTCCCCTTAAGCAAAAGATTTCAAAGGAATAATTGCCTAAGATATCTTTTGTTTCCCCTTACAAAGATTCAAAGGACTAACCACCTAAGAATTCTTTGTCCCAACACATTGGAGGGTACATCCTTTGTGGTACAAGTAGAGGGTACATCTACTTGGGGATTGTTATACTGAGAACAAGAAAGGGTACATCTCTTATGGATCAGTTCAAGTGGAGGATACATCCACTTGGTTTTTCAAAGAGAACAAGGGAGGGTACATCCCTTGTGGATCTTTGGCTTGTAAAGGCTTTTACAAGGTGGAAAGAAATCTCAAGAACCGCAGGTTGCTTGGGGACTGGATGTAGGCACGGTTTGAGGCCGAACCAGTATAAATCTTGTGTTTGTCTTCTTCTTCCCTACACTCTTTAATTTTCGTTGTGTACTTTTAATTATCACTTTTACTTTTGGCTAAGTTTCTATTTATGTTCTTTACTTTCTTAACTTAGTAGTAAAAGCCTAATTGAATCTAGTAACATTAAGAAGGATAGATTTTTAATTAGTCAAGACATGTTCATAATTAATTCAACCCCCCCCCCCCCTTCTTAATTATTTCGAGGCCACTTGATCCAACACCCAAAATGACCATTTTGCCCCTCTTTTGAATATTTTGCACATTTCCTTCCAAAACATCGCAAAACCCTTTGGAACACGCGACAATTGGTGTTAAGCAGCTCAATTCAGCTAAAAGAACCCAAATGTTTGCAAACGATCATCCCTGGACGAAATTAGGGTATGACAAATTTAATAAAACTAGCTTAACTAGATAATAGTAGTAGATCAACATTTGGCTTTAATTAAGTAACCATGAACAACAACCATTTTCATTCATAATCAAAAAGCTTTTAGTTTTACATTACATTCATCGCATTAATATGTTTCAAATTAAAATATTTAGCTTCCAAAACATAATTCAAACCTTCCAAATTCGAAGATTCAACTTCCAAAACATGACTAACACCTTCCAAATCAATATGTTTCAAATAACTACGACAAAACAAATGATTACAGAATGGAAGATTCAATCCCTATTTCTATCCTCCAACCAAACTACCTAAACACAATCAAGCATTTAACATTTCATTCTTTGAAGAAGCTGCATTTCATAACACATATGATGCCTCTGAACATGGGTTATCATCCATGACAACAAAGCAACACAACCAAAATATTTCCTTCTTTCCTTTTCAGCAACAAGCTTCTTTTGTAACTTGGTGATCTTCTTCCTATGCTCCACAACCGCTAGCAACCATTTGCTCAACTACATCAGTGTCACTGTGGTCCTCATTGACCCACCAAAAATTCAAACAATGGACTCCCCTCTAAAATTTTAGGAAATGAAAATATTGAAATTTCCCAAAACAAGAACTCAAAAATCAAACCAACCACAAAATAGAAAGCAAAAAGTTGCCTTCCAATTTGGGAAACCCCAAAAAATCCTTCCTGGGTTCCATGAAGTATGAGAAGTTACCGACACATCTCTACTTCCGCAATCTCATTTCATCAAACCCACAACACTGGAGGTCAATGACGATGAAGACAACTCTGCACCCCTCAACCCTAATGATTCTCCTAAAAAAAACAACATCTTACAACAATGGAGGAATGTGAACAAGACGATGGGTTGCCTCCACCTTCGTTTCTGTGTTAGGGTTCCAACAATGGTTGCATTGTTGAGCTTGGGTTCTTTTAAATGAAGATCCATTCTAATTAATTTAAGTTTTTTTGTTTTAACTAATATAACTTAATTATTAAATAATATGTGTCACTTAAAATAGCCACGTGGCATAACTTAATGGAGGTGATAACGGTAAGGACCAAGACCAATCAACAAATAATTGAGGGACTAAAAATAAAATTGTTGGATAGTTGAGAGATCAAAAACATATTTTGCCCAAGTTTTAAAAATGTAACATATACAAGTACTTAAAGACACAAGAAGCCATGTTAATTTATATGTTTCAGTAAGAATCAAAGAGGTTGTAAAGGTACAAGAGACTTTAGCACAAAGTTTTATCAAACATATCTCATTTTATAAAAGATTTTTACATTAAGACGATGTTTTTCGTTCAAAACATGAGATACACAAGAAGATAAAAGAGGATAAGACTTAGACACTCCCTGTGAGAAGAGAATTCTTTTATCTTCAAGTTTGTTTCCCCTTAGATGATGCATTATCACCTTGATCTTCTTTTGATCTTGATCTTCTTCATGCTTCTTTGAAAGTTAATGCTTCTTCTTAACTCCCTCTCTTTTTGATTGTCACCCATCAAAAACTTTAGAACTCAAAGACGAGGAATAGGGCCGTCAGAATTAGACAAATCTAATGATGAAGAATCCATGCCCATTCTCTTATAGAAATAGTCCTGAATGAGCTTCATTTGTGTAACTTCAACTTTTCAGTCTTCTAAAGCACGACAAAGTGCAGCTCAAGTAGCCCATAACTCATCCATAAGAGCTTCATAATCATCATGAGTGGATTGATACTTGCACTCTTGCAAGATTTCATTTGGATTTTAAATAATAGAAGGCTTTGTCTCTAACACCTTAAATTCTTTTTCCGAAAGTTTGCTTCAAAAACTATTTAAATAATAAATATTAAGGAATACATGTCATTAAATTTTAATTTTAATTTCTAAGTTGGCAAAATATCTCATCATTTTATGTATAAATAAGATAAAATAAAATAAGGTAAAATCAACACGTTGCGTCGTGATTAAATCCGTAAATAAGTTGGGTCAAATAGATTGTCTTAGTGGAAAGAAATGAATCTGAGGTTTTGATGCAATCCTACCCCCCAAGGGCATTGGATAGAAGACTCCAAGAAGATTGGACCAAAGAGGCAAGAGAAGGCCCTAGAGTTCTCATGACCCTTAGGGTAGATTTTGGGCCCATGGACTAAGTATGAGCTCACTTATCTTTGTACACATTAGATTATGATTTTATTATTTTTGGGCCTTGTATTTAGGGTTCCATAATGTAGGTAGGGTTTCCTAGAAATGTTGGATTTTTCAGCCCTTGTATTTTAGGGCACCTAGACTAGTTTTTGTATTAGGGGTAGTTTTGTAATTTCAAATGCATTAAGTGAATATTTGATGTGTGTGTTAAGAAATAAATTTAATTGAATTGGGAAAAGCCCAGTCCAATTAAACTTTGGACCATCCTAAGGGGGAGGTGAGCATTTGCTTACTACACCACATTGCCACATCATATAGTCACACTTTGTGCATGTCCTTCATGCTTTACATGCCTCATGAAACCTAAGCACACTTAGAGGAGAATCTTGGAATCAATCTTGGATTAGTGGGCTAAACCATAGCTAAAATTCACTAATCATAATTAATGAAATTTTGGCTCTGAAATTTGGCTCCACAAATTCAATTTGAAATTCAAGTGAAATTTGAATAGAAATTCAAATTTCCCTCCAATTTTGTGTGACACTTAGGCTATAAATAGAGGCCATGTGTGTGCATTTTTTTCAACTTTGATCATTTGAGAATCACATTTCAAAGTTCATACCTCTTTTGAGGCACAAAATTTCGTGCTCCTTCTCTCCTTCTCACTCCATTCATCTTCTACTACCTTCAAGCTCTTATCCATGGCTTCCTATGGTGGTGAGCTTCTTCTTGACTCATCTTCTCCTTGAAGTGACGTCTCTAATCATCTTTCTTCCTTCTTCATTCCGCTGCCATTAATATTCCAGAAGCAAAACACTCCATTAGTGAAGAAGATCCAAGGCCTACAAGCTCAACACGGAGCTACATCATGTGATATCAAGAGCATCTTCGTCTAGGTGATGTTCTTTTGCTTCCTCTATCTTTTTGTTCGATCAATTCACTTTAATTCTTTGTTCTTCATATTATTCTTCATGTATATCCTCCATTGTCTTGTGGTTTGGTGCTATTTAGAGTAGATTCAAAAAAATAAACCGATTAAATCTTAGATCTACACTTATTCTTGCATTTCTATGGTTCAAATTTTATAGATCTACTCTTGAATCATGTTTTTGTGTTGATTTATGTTCTATCATTTTTCAGTCATAATCTTCTTGTGCTGAACCTTTAGATCTAAATTTTCTTCCAAAATATTGATTAGAAAAAAAAAACACAAAAATCTAAGTGTAAATCACTTATTTCATGTTGTCTTAGAGTCATGTTTAGTCATAATAATTGTCACATTATATTCTAAGTTTATGTTGAATTTTGATTTTGTTGATTGAATTATAGATACATTTGTTCATGTATGTTATTGTCATTCTAACCCTATCTTTTGAATTTTGAATCTAATTCATGCATGTTATTTAGTTCATAACATGCTCTAAATCAATTCCTAGAAGTAGTCTT
This sequence comes from Glycine soja, assembly GCF_004193775.1. Classification (NCBI taxonomy): domain Eukaryota; kingdom Viridiplantae; phylum Streptophyta; class Magnoliopsida; order Fabales; family Fabaceae; genus Glycine; species Glycine soja. The sequence goes on along the minus strand of NC_041015.1, from coordinate 34,428,576 downwards.
GTTGTTGAACTTTGTTTTGTTTTCTAAGTTTCCTATATGATGCCTATGAAGAAGTTGAGTTGTGGTGCTGAGTTGTGGCTGGATTTGTGAATCAAAATAAGTCTTAAGCTCTCTTGAATTGTGTTATTCAAGATATTTGAGCATAAGCAAACACAAATTGTAATTATCCAAGCCTTAAGCAACATAAACACTATTCTTGATTTCTAGGTTGAAATCGCTGGTACTAGCAACTTAAACATACGTACTTGTAAAAATTACTAGGAATTGGTCACTGTGAATTTTGAGCTGAAATTGTTACTGAATTTTCTAGACATCTAGAAAAAAAATTATCAAAAAAGAACCAAGTGATTTGGAAAAAGGAAAAAATACGAAAAATCACACAAGTTGGCAGGGAAATCATTGTCCAGGAAAAAAAAAAGTAAAAGGGAAGTGTGCTTGTTGTTTTGGCTTAAAATTTGTTCTATAATTGTTGCCTATTTTATACCAATCTTAGTTATGAAATTTCAATTGAAAATTAGTGTGAAAACAAGTGACAAAACTAGAGGTTTCTTGAGTCTTTTTTTTTTACTCTACTCTCTAAAGCCATTCTAGGTTTCTCTTTGAGTCCTAGCTTGCTTTTATATGCTTTTCATTGCTTTAATTGTTGAATAATCCTTGAAAATTTGTCTTGTTAAAACTCTATTGGTTTAGCTTTCATTTCATTTTTTTGGTCTTTGGTTATTGCTTGTCTCTTTGTTTCCTTATTTGTGAGTTGCTATATAGGAAATTGGAAAGGAGGATTGGTGCCATCCCTTGAAGAATTTGAGTCAAGAAGCAAGGGGCCAACCACCTTAAGAGCTATTACGCTAAGAAGCACTCCAAATCGAGTGAATCACCAAAGGGAGAACAACCACCAAAATTAAGGACCGTTTTGTAATTTAATAATTGGCAATTTACTTACCTTCATTGCTTTCAAGTTTTTGTAACAAAAAGGCCTCTCATTAGAAGTGTGTTGGGAGCTTCCAATAGGTTTCCAAACTTCCATTTGTGTGTAATAATTTTAGGCTATTTTCCCTTAGGATAGAGAGTGTTTTGTTGGGAACCTTAAATGTGATCATCCAAACACTCTTAGGATTCACCTAGTTTACATTTCTTGCACTTTAATTTCTATACTTGTAGCACCACTAATTGAGTTGGTGAGGAACCATGTTCCTTCATGGGAAGATGCCCAGGAAATGGGTTTTCAGACCTTACCTTACTTCAACTTCCCAAACACCACTAATATGTATGTTTTTTTTCTTTTTACAGGTGTTGAGGAAAAAAGCCCAGAGGTTCAAGAACCTCAGGATTTGAGGTTAAATCCTTTTCAAGGGGGAGGGAATGATGCAATCCAACCCCGCAAGGGCATTGGATAGAAGACTCCAAGAATATTGGGCCAGAGATGCAAGAGAAAGCCCTAGGGTTCTCATGAGCCTTAGGGTAGATTTCGGGCCCATAGGCTAAGTATGAGCCCGCTTATCTTTGTACATATTAGATTAAGGTTTCATTATTTTTGGGCCTTGTATTTAGGGCTCCATAATATAGGTAAGGTACCCTAGAAATGTAGGATTTTTCAGCCCTTGTATTTTAGGGCACCTAGACTAGTTTTTTGTATTAGGGGTAGTTTTGCAATTTCACATGCATTAAGTGAATATTTGATGTGTGTGGTTGGAAATAAATTTAATTGAATTGGGAGAAGCCCAATCCAATTAAATTTTAGAGGGGGAGGTGAGCATTTGCTTGCTACACCCCATTGCCACATCATATAGTCACACTTTGTGCATGTCCTTCATGCTTTACATGCCTCATGAAACCTAATCCCACTTAGTGGAGAATCTTGGACTTGATGTTGGATAAGTGGGCTGAACCATAGCTAAAATTCACTAATCATAATTAGTGAAATTTTGTCTCCAAAATTTGGCTCCACAAATTCAAGTGAAATTTGAATAGAAATTCAAATTTCCCTCCAATTTTGTGTGACACTAAGGCTATGAATAGAGGCCATGTGTGTGCATTTTTTCAACTTTGATCATTTGAAAATTAAACTTCGATTTCAGAGCTCTTTTAGAGCACAAAATTTCATGCTCATCTCTTCCTCTCCCTTCATTCATCTCCTTCTTCCTCCAAGCTTTTATCCATTGCCTCCTATGGTGGTGAGCTTCTTCTAGACTCATCTTCTCCTTGAAGTGGCGTCCCCTCTCTCTCTTCCTTCTCCATTCCACTGTCATTCATCTTCCAAGAAGCAAAGGAATCCATTGATGAAGAAGATCCTAGGCCTACAAGCTCCAATGGAGCTTACATCATGTGGTATCAAGAGCATCTTCATCTAGGTGATGTTCTTTTGCTTCCTCTATCTTTTTGTTTGGTCAATTCACTTTAATTTCTTGTTCTTCATCTTATTCTCCATGTATATCCTCCATTGTCTTGTGGTTTGGTGTTGTTTAGAGTAGATTCAAAAAAATAAATCGATTAAATCTTAGATCTACACTTGTTCTTGCATTTCTATGGTTCAAATTTTATAGATCTACTCCTTAATCATGTTTTTGTGTTGATTTTAGGTTCTATCATTTTTCAGTCTTAATCTTCTTGTGCTGAACCTTTAGATCTAAATTTTCTTCCAAAATATTGATTAGAAAAAAAACACAAAAATCTAAGTGTAAAATACTTAATCCATGTTGTCTTAGAGTCATGTTTAGTCATAATAATTGTCACATTATGTTCTAAGTTTGTGTTGAATTTTTATTTTCTTGATTGAATTCTAGATACATTTGTTCATGTATTCTTGTCATTCTTAGCCTATCTTTTGAATTTTGAGTCTAATCCATGCATGTTATTTAGTTCATAACATGTTCTAAATCAATTCCTAGAAGTAGTCTTGTTGTTGAACTTTTTTTTGTTTTCTAAGTTTCCTACATGATGCCTATGATGAAGTTGAGTTGTGGTGCTGATTTGTGGCTGGATTTGTGAATCAAAATAAGTCTTAAGCTCTCTTGAATTGTGTTATTCAAGATAATTGAGCATAAGCAAACACAAATTGTAACTATCCAAGCCTTAAGCAACATAAACACTACTCTTGATTTCTAGTTTGAAATCGCCTGTGTTGGCAGCTTGAACATGCGAACATGTATAACTTACTGGGAATTGGTAACCACGAATTTTGGGCTGTAAGTTTTACTGAATTTTATAGACATCTAGACCAAAATTATGAAAAAAATAACCAAGTGATTTGGATGAAAGGAAAAAATACTAAAACTCACACAAGTTGGCAGAAAAATCAGTGTCCAGAAAAAAAAGTGAAAGGGAAGTGTGCTTGTTGTTTTAGCTCAAAATTTGTTTTATAATTGGTGCCTATTTTATGCCAATCCTAGTTCTAAAATTTAAATTGAAAATTATTGTGAAAACAAGTGTCAAAACTAGAGGTTTCTTGAGTCTTTTTCTTTTTTAGTTTTTCTACTCTACTCTAGAGCCATTCTAAGTTTCTCTTTGAGTCCTAGCTTGCTTTTATGTGCTTTTCATTGCTTTAATTGTTGAATAATCCTTGAAAATTTGTCTTGTTAAAACTCTATTGGTTTAGCTTTCATTTAATTTTTTTGGTCTTTGGTTATTGCTTGTCTCTTTGTTTCCTTGTTTGTAAGCTGCCATATAGGGAATTGGAAAGGAGGATTGGTGTCATCCCTTGAAGAATTTGAGTCAAGAAGCAAGGGGAAAACCACCTTAAGAGCTATTGGACTTAGAAGCACTCCAAATTGAGTGAATCACTAAAGAGAGAAAAATCACCAAAAATTGAGGACCTTTTCGTAATTTTTTTTAATTGAGAATTTACTTACCTTCATTGCTTTCAAATTTTGTAACAAAAAGGCCTTTCATTGCAAGTAAGTTGGGAGCCTCCAATAGGTCACCCTACTTCCATTTGTGTGTAATAATTTTAGGAAATTTTTCCTTAGGATAGTGAGTGTTTTGTTGGGAACCTTAAATGAGGTCATCCAAACACTCTTAGGATCCGCCTAGTTTACATTTCTTTCACTTAAATTTCTTGTTTACTTTCATAGTTTATTTTCTTTACTAGCCACACCTAGTTTATCTTGTTATTGCATAGTACTTTCTTCTTTCTTATCACGCTTATCTTGAGTTCTTTTCGAACCTTAGCTTTTACCTTTTTTTTACAAACCCCCAACAAGAAAGAACCACAACTTAGGAACCAACATGAGTCATCATTCATCTAGTGTTAATGGCAAGGGTACTAGTCATAAGGATCTTGAAGTGTGTCAAACCAAAAATACTTAAATTTAATTTGAGTTTCTAAAATAAGGTCCAAACTAGATGAAAATTCAAATTGCACAAATAGGCTAATTTTGTATCGACAAAAGTCAATGCTAATCAATATTGATCTTGAAGTCAACACTGGTTGATCAACACTAATTTACATTTTGTTTTACGTAATTAATTGTTATGATTAGAATTCTATTTACAAGACTTTTTATGGTAAAAATAACCGCCAGCCACGATAATTAATTAACAAAAATAACTAAAATAAATAAATAAAGGATTAAATAAAACCAAGAAAACTAAACACTAAACCAAAATAAGAAAAAAAAACTAATATTATATACCTTCTATTGGATGAAAGTTTAAAATCCTAACGATTTTACCTAGAACTAGAAGAATATGCAAATTTAACATCTTGCAATTCAAAAATTTGTGGAAAAAAGACCTAGGTTTTCTTTTCCCTGCAGCGTTGTCGTCAATTTAGATTGATATTCGAGATTGATAGGATCCAAACGGGGTCCATGGAACAAAATGTCTTATCTGTTAATATCAGCTTGCACGTTATCAAATCAAGTTGCTCGGAAGAGATAGGAATAGACCGACGTCAGACAAAAGTGAGCATCCAAATTCCAACCTATCAAAATTAGTTTTTAACCACTAAAGAAAGTTGAAAATGCTATCAAAAATTGCTTGTGTTTGGTTTTTTAATTAAGTTGAAACAATTTTTATTTATAAAGATGAATTATTACTTTATATTTTTACATATTTGTAAATAAAACATTAAAAAAATTCTTGTTTTCCCATATATTTTTTTCTCCTTGTTTTGACATGCAATAGACAACAATATGAAAATAAGCAAAACTTTTGTATGTTTTGAGCATTGACTCGTGGAATTGTTTGCAGCAGTTAAATTAATTAAGCTGCTCTGGGCTTAAGGCCATGGGAGTGCAAAGCTACTTTTGATAGTTTTTACGTGAGTGGGGCTGGCTTACGCATAGGATATAATCTTATTATATGTAGCTGTGATCATACAGTTTATGAACCCATCTAGGTATTGGACAGTCATTGCTCATTACAATGTAATTTTCTGTTGTGTTGTGGTAGTTGAAACTTCTTGTGAAGTTTATTTTATGTTTCATTAAATGCAAATGAATGACATATATACATATAGATACATCGTAACTTGAAAATGCATCGAGTTTCAATTAATGCCTATTGAATGACACTTGCATCCAGTTTCAGAAAATGCATTAAACATATATATATATATAGATACTCATAGTCATAGCTAGCTAGTGAGGTTAATTAATAACAGGAGAAGTCTTCGTGTTGCCTCAAAGGCTTCATAAACCAATAACATTCAACCCTAACCATTTAACTAGTTCGTGGTCCAAGAATCAATATGCAAAATCAGTTGCTTCATAAACCAATTACGCATACAGACTGTCATCTGCACATACACATGCACATTTCGTCAAATATGTTGTAAACACTATATATACACACACACACACACACATACATATAAATACATATACATATACATATACATATATGAAAGACTTACCAGGCTTCATTTCTTTTATATTGCGTCTTGGGAGACTAACACGAAAGATGAAGAGAAAGGAAATGATTTGAGTCCTATGAGACTGAGAAAGGAAGAAAGACTTCAAATGGCAGTGCGAGAAGGAAAACAAAGTACAGAAACACGGAGAAAGAAGAAAAAACCTAACCTTTCAGGACGGACAGTTGCAAAACTGTGAGAGTGATGTTGCAGTGCCGCGAGAGGTTGTAGTGTCGGCAGTGACGAAGTTACAGTACCACGAGAGGTTGCAAATTAGAGTGCCAAAGTGTTTGAGTGAGAGTGATAAGAGTGAGAGGTTTCAAAGTTACTGAACTTCAAGGTTTTTGGCGCCAGACAATGATTAAAAGATCTCACAAAAAAAACTGATGTTATTGAAGTAACTCAACATCAGTTTTTTAAAAAACCGATGTTGAGTTTTCTCTATGTTTTTCAGTAACATCAGTTTTTGGTAAAACTGATGTTATCAAAGTTGGTTAACATTGGATTTTTAAAAACTGATGTTAACAAACTAATGTTAACATCGGTTTTACTTACCAAAATCTGATGTTAACAAACTCGTAATATTTTCGAGATTGCCACCGCGTTTTTGTTAACATCGATTTTACGTAAAACCATTGTTAACTTAGCGATGTTAAAGCTATTATTTGTAGTAATGCATATAAATGATGATGCAACAATGGTATTGACACAACACTAATGTGATATGAAAATTAAAATGAATATTGTGCCAACCAACTTTCAAAATCTCACACATTTTACAACCTAACTTTTTTTCAAACATTTTTCACCCAACATTGTTTTGCCTATTTCACAATTCATTTGTGAACATACAAACATTACATCACAACCATGGATAGATCCAAGGGGCGCAAGCAGAGGCCTTGGTCTCATCCCTCCCTTAGGATCCTTCATGTAATATGAGAAAAAAAATTAAAATTAAAAAATGTTGGATCAAGTGGCCTCAGAATAATTAAGAAGGGGGGGGGGGTTGAATTAATTATGAACGTGTCTTGACTAATTAAAAATTTATCCTTCTTAATATTACTAGATTCAATTAGGCTTTACTACTAAGTTATGAGAAAGTAAAGAACAGAAACAATAACTTAGACAAAAGTAAAGCAGAAATAAAAAGTACACAACGGAAAAATAAAGAGTGTAGGGAAGAAGAAGACAAACACAAGATTTATACTGGTTCGGCCACAACTCGTGCCTACATCCAGTCCCCAAGCAACCACCAGTTCTTGAGATTTCCAATAACCTTGTAAAATCCTTTACAAGCAAAGATCTACAAGGGATGTACCCTAAAATGTGTTAAGACAAAGAATTCTTAGGCGGTTAGTCCCTTGAATCTTTGTAAAGGGAAACAAAAGATATCTCAAGCGATTAGTCCTTTGAAATCTTTTGTAAGAAACAAAAGATATCTTAGGCGGTTAGTCCTTTGAAATCTTTTGTCAAGAGGGAGAAGGGAAGAAACAAAAAAATTCTCAGGCAGTTAGTCCTTTGAATCTTTTGACAAGAGAGAAGGAATGAAGAAGAAGAATAACATAAGTTTTCGGTCAATGAACTTTTCTTGAAAGAGAAAGTATTGAACAAAAACTTTTAGACAGATGAAGAGAAATGAATGAAAGAAATTTGTTATGCATAAAAGGAATTAGTCTTTTTAAAATTTATGCCATGGTCACATATTTATAATCATTTTATGACTCAAGTTAAAGTTTGTGACTCTTGGAAATTTCTTTAAAATTAGTCACTTTCTAAAAGATTTGACTCTTTTGAAAACTAGTCACTTAAAGGTTATGAATTTTGAAAAACTCTTCAGAAACAAGTCACTTTAAGAATTGTAACTTTTGGTAATTTATTTTTCGAAATCAGTCACTGGTAATCGATTACCATCATAGTGTATGATGCAATCCTACCCCGCAAGGGCATTGGATAGAAGACTCCATGAAGATTGGGCCAGAGATGCAAGAGAAGGCCTTGGGGTAGATTTCGAGCCCATGGGCTAACTATGAGTCTGCTTATATTTGTACATATTAGATTAAGCTTTCATTATTTTTGGGTCTTGTATTTAGGGCTCCATAATATAGGTAAGGTACCCTAGAAATGTAATATTTTTCAGCCCTTGTATTTTAGGGCACCTAGACTAGTTTTTTGTATTAGGGGTAGTTTTGTAATTTTATATGCATTAAGTGAATATTTGATGTGTGTGGTTGGAAATAAATTTAATTGAATTGGGAGAAGCCCAATCCAATTAAATTTTAGAGGGGGAGGTGAGCATTTGCTTGCTACACCCCATTACCACATCATATAGTCACACTTTGTGCATGTCCTTCATGCTTTACATGCCTCATGACACCTAAGCATTCTTAGTGGAGAATATTGGACTTGATCTTGGATTAGTGGGCTGAACCATAGCTAAAATTCACTAATCATAATTAGTGAAATTTTGGCTCCAAAATTTGGCTCCACAAATTCAAGTGAAATTTGAATAGAAATTCAAATTTCCCTCCAATTTTGTGTGACACTTAGGCTATAAATAGAGGTCATGTGTGTGCATTTTTTCAACTTTGATCATTTGAAAATTAAACTTCAGATTTCAGAGCTCTTTTAGAGCATAAAATTTTGTGCTCTTCTCTTCCTCTCCCTTCATTCATCTCCTTCTTCCTCCATGCTCTTTTCTGTAGAAGCAAACTTCATTGCTTCATGATGATGAATCAAGATTGATTCATGATGATGAATCAAGATTCATTCAAGGTGTTTTGATGATAACAAAGATGATGACAAAAAGCCTAAGAGAATGATTTCAAGATTGAGTCAAGAACAATTCAAGAATCAAGAGAAAGATTCAAGAGAAAGTTTCCTCAAGAAGATTCAAGATTCAAGATTTAAGAATAATCAAGATCAAGATTCAAGACTCAAAGATTCAAGAATCAAGAGAAGACTTAATCATGATAAGTATTAAAAAAAATTTAAAACATTGAGTAGCACAAGAAGTTTTCACAAAATCATTACCAAAGAGTTTTACTCTCTGGTAATCGATTACTAGATTCTAGTACTCGATTACCAGTGTTTTTAAAAAGTTAAGATTTTCAAAATTCAAAATGAAGAGTCACATCTGTTGATGTGTAATCGATTACACCTTTATGGTAATCGATTACCAATGACTATTTTCGAAAAATTCATTTCCAAAAGTCACAATTCTTCAAGTGACTTGTTTCTGAAGATTCTTTCAAAAGTCATAACTTTTTAAGTAATTAGTTTTAAAGGAATTTCCAAGAGTTACAAGTTTTGACTTGAGTCATCAAGAAACTATAAATATGTGACCTTGGCATCAAAGAGTTACAAACATTTATTGATATCAATCATCTTCTTTCAATCATTCTATCTTTCAATCTATCTTTCAACATCTTCTTTTATTTCTTTTAGAACTTTCTGGTTTCATCTTCACTTCATCTTTCTAAAAGTTTTTGTTCAAAACTTTCTCTTCCAAGAAAATTTCTTTGTTCAAAAACTTGTGTTATTCATCATTTTCATTCCATTCTCCCTTTGCCAAAAAGAATTCGCCAATGACTAACCGCCTGAATTCTTTTTGTGTCTCTCTTCTCCCTTTTCCAAAAGAACAAAGGACTAACCGCCTGAATTCTTTCGTGTCTCCCTTCTCCTTTATCAAACAATTCAAAACGACACAGTCTGGGAATTCTTTTGATTCTTTCCTTTCCCATAAACAAAAGATTTCAAAGGACTAACCGCCTGAGAATTATTTTGTTTCCCCCTTCACAAAGTTTCTAAGGACTAACCGCTTGAGAACTTTGTCTTAACACGTTGGAGGGTACATCCTTTGTGGTACAAGTAAAGGGTACATCTACTTGGGTTGTTGTGACTGAGAACAAGAGAGGGTACATCTCTTGTGGATCAGTTCTAGTGGAGGGTACATCCACTAGGTTGTTCAAAGAGAACAAAGGAGGGTGCATCCCTTATGGATCTTTGCTTGTAAAAGGATTTTTACAAGGCTGAAAAGAAATCTCAAGGACCGCAGGTCGCTTGGGGACTGGATGTAGGCACGGGTTGTTGCCGAACCAGTATAAATCTCCTGTGTTTGTCTTCTTCTTCCCTACTCTTTTAATTTCCGTTGTGCACTTTAATTATTGCTTTTACTTTCTGTAATATTAAGAACGATAGATTTTTAATTAGTAAAGGTTCGTTAATAATTAATTCAACCCCCCCTCCCTTCTTAATTATTCTGAGGCCCCTTGATCCAACATTTTCCATGGCCTCCTATGGTGGTGAGCTTCTTCTAGAGTCATCTTCTCCTTGAAGTGGCATCTCCTCTCTCTCTTCCTTCTCCATTCCGTTGCCATTCATCTTCCAAGAAGCAAAGGAATCCATTGATGAAGAAGATCCTAGGCCTACAAGCTCCAATGGATCTTACACCATTAGCGCACAGACGGACTTAGCCTTATTACAAAGGTAAAGAAATAGAACCTAAGTGGCGCTTAACTCAGCAAGCTGGGCTTAGCACCCGAACTACTCAAAGTATCTCAGTATACTATTGACGCTTATCGCACAAGCGCGCTTAGCGTCTGCATCGTTTTGGTTCAACAATCACGATGAACGTGCTTAGCGCGACATGGTCCACTTAGCGCGATCATCAGAAATCCTAAAAAATTAACATTTGCGATGAACAGGCTAAGCGAATTAGGCGCGCTTAGCGCGTTCATCGCAATTCCCAGAAATACACATAGGGGTTTTCATCCCTTTCAGACACGTTGCCCCTAATGGGCTTCTAAACTACCCAAAGTCCTAAAATACCTAAACCTAAAACTAAGCAATTTAACCTAACAGTAATACTAACTACGAAAACCATAAATCAACTATCCTAAGGTTTGAAGCATGAAAAGTAAAAATAGAAGTATGCTAACTTACTTGGATTGTTCTCGAAATGAAGCAAAAATGATGCTGAGAAGCAGTACACACATAGCAGAAAGTAAAAGAGTGCTCAAGATGAGAGGGTGCAGAGGTTTGGGTGCAAAGGTAGCAACCCAAGTGCCTCTGCCTTTGATATTTAAAAACTGAAATTTGTATGGCGTGCTTAGTGCGCAGCTGCGCTTAGCATGCCAACATGATGTTGAGTTTAAAACACTAGCGCTTATACTAGCCTCGCGCTAAGCCCAACTTGAAGTTGTAAAATCCCGTAAGCATTTGGGGCTTAGCGCGGTAGGCGGTGCTTAGCGCTTTCTGCAACACCAAAAATCTTTCTGCAATATGCGCTTAGCCTGAGATGCGAGGCTTAGCGTAACATCAAGCTTCAACTTACAGTGAGTGATTCAGGCTTAGCGCCACTACCTACGCTAAGCGCACTTCCAATAATTTCAAAACAGAACGATGTTGGCGCTTAGCGCATCCTTTCCCGCTAAGCTCAACTTACATAATGAATCTGTGGCTTGGCGCAGGATGGCGCGCTTATCGCAGCTATAATAAATTTTCACAGAGAGGAAGTGGCACTTAGCGCATCATCCACGCTAAGCCCACTGCATAAGGTGCAACTTACAGTGAAGATATTGGGCTTAGCGTAGCGATGTGTGCTTAGCTGAACCATTCAGCCAATCAATCAGGGGTCTTTGCGCTTAGCGTGAGCAAGCTCGGCTTAGTGCATGAACAGATGGCGCTTAGCACAAGGTTTCCGATTAGCGGATAAGCAATCTGAAAATTTTTCTAAGTCATATTCTGCTTATCTCTTCACACATAATTTAAAACCCCTTTTTGTTCATTACTAAACAAGCTAAAATAAATCACAATCACAAGCAAGATGTCCTAACTACATGCAAGAAATAAAAATGAAGATAGAGAAGGGAAAGAAAAGCTGGGTTGCCTCCCAGTAAGCGTTTCTTTAACGTCACTAGCTTGACGCATCATCCTGTTATCCAGGATCCAATAAAGTTCCCACTTCAAGGACCTTTTTCTCAGGTCTTCTTTCCTCCATCACATGAACTTTAAAACAGACATTCCGATCAAATGGCTCTTTATCTTCATGAAATAGATCAAAGCTGATTTTCTGATCTTCTATGCCCATTTGCAACATCTTCTTTCCCATATCTACTACACAGCTTGCAGTATACATGAATGGGTGACCAAGAATGAAAGGAATATCAGCATCCTCTTCTATGTCTATCACCACAAAATCAGCTTGAAATATAAGGTGTTTCACCTTCACCAAAACATCTTCAATCACTCCATACGGTCTTGTGATGGAGTGATCGGCTAACTGGAGGTCATGCATGTAGGCATTATCTTAAGCTCTCTAAGGCGTCGGCACATGGAGAGAGGCATTAAGTTGATACTAGCTCCCAAGTCTATGAGAGCTTTTCCTACAGCAACCTCACCAATGGAACACGGTATCGTGACAACTCCAAGATCTTTGTGCTTAGGTGGAAGAATGTGTTGAATCACAGCACTATAATTGCCATCCACCATAATTTTGTCACTATGGATGTACCGATTCTTCTTTGTTAGCATATCTTTTAAAACTTTGGCATAGATGGGCATTTGTTGAAGTGTTTCTCCAAAGGGTAAAGTAATTTCTAGTTTCTTGAAGATATCAAGAAATCTGGCCAAATGTCTTTCTTTCTCTTTCCGGGAAGGTACCAAAGGATAAGGTACTTCCTTGCCTTCATTTGGAGTAGTATCCTTCTTCTTTTCAGTGTTTGCTTCATTCTTGCCTCTCCTCATCTCATCATCAACAACTTTGTCTTTTTGTTTTTCATTTTTCAACTCTTTTTCTTTTTCTTTTTCTTTTTCTTCTTCTTTTTTTTCTTTATTTTTCTTTCTCTTTTATTGGTGTCTCTTCTTCCTTATCATCTTCAACCTCCTCATTAATCTCTTCAAGTTCTACAAAATCAAAAATGGGTTCAAGTGCTGGCTTAGGTGCCAGCTATTGTTTATGTTCCTCCACCTTCTTCTCAGCTTCACTCTCATCCACATGGATTGCCATTCTGCTTCTAGTCATCACAGCTTTACACTCTTCCTTGGGATTTTTCTCTGTATTAGCTGTGAAACTGCTTGATGATCTATCTGCCAATTGCTTTGCAAGCTGTCCCACTTGGACCTCCAGATTCTTTATGGCAGACTTTGTGCTCTTCTGGTTGGACATAGAAACCTGCATGAACTGAGCTAGAGTCTCTTCCAACTTCGTTGTGCGATCATAAAGACTAGGCCCTTATTGTTGTGGCCTTGTGGATGGTCCACCTTGATCTCTATTGAATTGATTTCCAGGGTGGTTCCTCCATTGTCCCTACTGTTGATTGTATTGCTGGCCGTGTTGGAATCCAGAAAATCCTCCTGCATTGAAATTGTTTCTGGGCTGATTTCCCATGTAATTGACTTCATGAGTGGTTTGTTCTTCAATAGGGATACAACATCCAGATTCATGAGCTACCCCGCAGATGGTACATCTTACAACCTACAAAACAGAAGCATGTGAAGTATGTGCAAAATGAATTTAATTTGGCAACTTACTTAGTGTTTCAGTCAATGCCTCAAGTTGCTTAGATAGTAACTTATTTTGTGCCAACAATGCATCTTGGGAGGTTAGCTCCAATAAACTCTTTTTAGTAGGAATTTGAGCTCTATCTCTCAAAATAGAAATGTCACTTGCAGCCATATTTTCAATGAGATCCATGGCTTCTTAAGGGGTCTTCAATTTGATTTTCCCACCTACAGAAGCATCCAATAGTTGCTTGGACTGTGGTCTTAACCCATCTATAAAAATGTTGAGTTGTATCGGTTCTAAGAATCCATGAGTGGGAGTCTTTCTCAATAAACCACGGAAACTTTCCAAGGCCTCACTCAAAGATTCATCGAGAAATTCGTGAAAAGAAGAGATGGCAGCCTTGCCTTCTGCAGTCTTAGACTCAGGAAAATATTTCTTGAGAAATTTCTCCACAACTTCATCCCATGTCTTAAGACTATTGCCTTTAAATGAATGAAGCCACCTCTTAGGTTCTCCCGATAAAGAAAATGAAAACAAGCTCAATCGGATTGCATCTTCGGGCACTCCAACCAACCTAATAGTATTGCATATTTCTATGTAGGTGGCTAAGTGTGCATATGGGTCTTCATTTGGTAATCCATGAAACAGATTATTCTGAATTAGCTGAATCAATGATGGTGGATATGTAATAGTTTGTGCTTCAACTTCTGGTTGAGCAATGCTGGTGAAAAATTGTGGCACATTAGAACTTGAATAATCTTCCAGGGTGACTCTTCTTGGCTCTTCAGCCATGATGTAGTCTTTGATAGGATCTAAATGAGAATGTCCTGCAATAGGAAAATTCGAAGATGCCTCAGCAGATTGAGGTTCTTCCTCTGGAATTGCTGCTGCTTCTAAATCCTGCAAAAAAATTCTAATTCTCTCTTAATTACGCCTTCTACAAGTGGCGTTAATCTCCAAATCAATGGGGATCAAATCACCTGTTGTAGATCTTCTTTGCATACAAGAAAATAGAACAACAGTTATCCAGTTCAAAAGAACAATGAATGTGCTATAACTACTACTATGTTAGTCAAAAGAATCAATAAATCAAAGAAAGCAAAAATAAAGCAATGTTGCACAACTAAACTAAACTCTACAAACAGCTTAGTTCCCCAGCAACGGCGCCAAAAATTCTTTTGTTGGATTTCCCCTGCGGTTACTTTTTGTTCCACTTTTTCTTCGTACAAATATATTCAAGGGAAATTCGGTTTGCCGGAAAGCACATCGGATCATCAAGTATCGAACACAAGGAACTAATGTTAGCCTGAGTTAAGTTCAGAAATGAAGCATTGTTGAGAGAACATGTATGATTGATAATTTCAAACAGAACTTAAACTAAACATTTATGCTAAAAACTATAAAATGCAAAGTAAAAGTGACAGCAGTAGGTAGAAATGTTGGGTCTTTCTAACAAACAAGTTGTTGCATATAAATTTATTTCACTAATCAATCATGCTCTTGTGTTCTATGTTGTAGCCTAAATTACTAAACCTCTATCCCTCGTCATACCGAATCAATCCAAGCTTCATCCTTAGATCCCTCTTGTTGGACTAGGCCCAATTGAGACAACCCTCTTAGGTTTAGACTAACTTAAACTGAGTTTCGTCCGCAGATCCCTCTTGTAAGACTAGACTCAGCTCAAGCAGCTTACGAAAGTTTAGCCTAATTTAACCTAAGCTTCGTCCACAGATCCCTCTTGTAAGACTAGGCCTAGACTAAACAGCATTATTGTAACAACATAATTAAAACCAAAACTTAATCCACAGATCCCTCTTGTAAGACTAAGTTTCGATCCTACTTCAATCAAGTTCAAAGGCAATAGTACATTTCCCAATGCTAAAGTCACCTAACTATGCACACAAATGGATGATCAGACCAAAAGCATACAAACATTAAGCATTGAAGGAAGCATTGAACACAGAAAACATAATCAATTAGATATTAGGTATTTACATCAGTTGTTCATTAGAAATCCCTAACTAGGGTGTTTAGCCAGCCATTACAGAAGAAACCCTAACAATAATAAGCTTATAAAACCTATGTATCTCTGCAAAAGCTGCTCCTCTTGCTGCCTCCAGTGCTCTATTCCCGAAATAGGCACTGTGGTGTGCTGTGGAAATCTGTGCCCTGGCCTTCTCAAAGTTCTGTACCCTAATTATGCACAAGACATGCTTTAAATAGGCTCTGAAATCGTGACATTGCGCTTAGCGCCTCCCTCACGCTTAGCCCGAGTAAGTGGGTTTGGGCTTAGCGCCAGTCTTGCGCTGAGCCTAGCTGAAGACACTTGCTGCGCTTAGTACACTGATCTCGTGCTTAGCGCACGGCCTTGATATTGATGCCCTGCCAGATTCTTCGGTCGCGCTTAGCGGTGGATGCGCGCTTAGCCTACTGATGAGCTAAGCTCAACTGTCACCTTTGGCACTTCATGACTTAGCCTTTTTTTCACCTGAAATTGCACATATTTCATCAATAAATCCAATAGATATATTCTAGAGATAGCTTTATCCATAAAACTTACAAAAATCACTATAAAATAACCATAAATTGGGGAACTATACAAGTTTTGGAATATGTTTTCTATACAAAATTTAGTCGTATTAGGCGACTAACAACTCACCATAGAGAGTTGTTCATTTTCCCTAGCGAATAAATGTCCAAAGGCATGAAGACCAAGTGCAGAGTCCTTTGTTCATAGGTGTAGTTTTGCTGTAGCGAATTATGCTTTCGCTGCAGCAAAATTCCTTAGGACACAAAATTGAATGTAATCTCAGCTCTATTTAAAAAGCTTGCAACACCATGTGTAGAAACTTAGTTCATTTGACATTTTTAGAAATAGAATCTCAAACTCTTTATTTCTTCTCTCTCTTTTTTCCTCTATCTTTTTCCTTTTTGAGGTTCTATTTGGATCCTTCGTGATCCAAATGAGCTAAATTTCACAGTTGCTAATTGATTGAAGTAGAAATCATGTAATCTGTATTTTCTGATCAATTTTCATAGTTAATGTGATCCTATTTCAGTTTTATGCTCGGATGCATGTTAAGAGTGATCAACCTAGCTTTTAGGGATTTGGATTGTGTGGAAACAAATTCAAATTCTAGATCTAAATTGAAATTATGCAAGGCTTTGATGCTAGGAATGAATCAAAAAATTTGCATTTGTAGAAATATGCTAATCTAATTCAAAGATTCTAGGTCTAAATCGTCTAAGGAATTAGGAACTTGGCTTGGAACTCATGGACAATTGCTAAGGAATTAGGATTAGTCATTATAGTCTGGATTTTGGTTGCAATGAACTAGGAAATTGATTAGAAATGACATTCATATGAAGAATTTTATGGATTTCATCTTAGCAACATTTTAATATGTTTGATTTCATTTTTGCTCCAAAATTTGTGTTTGAAAAAACAAAAACAATTTGGTTTCGCCATAGCAAATTGATGCCTCGCTATAGAAAAACATTTCTTTTCCAAAAACTGAAACTCCACACATTCACCAAAACAAATTTACAACTCATTGTAGCGAATACGTGTAAAATTTTGTTGACTCCTTTATGTTACACAAAGTATCTATGGATATGATAACTCTTATACTTACTATTTCTTTTCTACAAATTAGACTAGGTTCACTTGTCTATTATGTCTAAAGCACAACAAGTCCGTTGGGTACGTGGTGGTTGGTGTTGGGTTTGATCCTTCTTCCTCTTCTTTTGGGAAAAGCACTCTTAAGATTAACTAAAATAGATCCAACCTTGAAGGCATCACCAATAGTTTCTGGTAGGGATTCATCCTTGATCTATGTAGCATCTCCACACTCAAGATTGACATGTTGTTCTTAAGTCCCTCCAACAATAGATTATGGCTCCTCCTTGGGTTTCTTCTTTACTTTTTATAAGTCCATCTCTAGTCACTTAGGAAATTTGTGGTCAATACCCATCTTGACAAAGGTCTTCTAGTGAGTTCAGAAGGGTCATCAAATGAGGTAGAACCACCCACGTTCACTCCAACATCCCTTAAAATTCGAGTAAACAACATGTAGTAACGGATGGGGTACTTTTTCTTCTTGTTACTGAATTTATCCTTGAAGACTTGGTGTCAATTACAGAAGATGATCTCTGGTAGATTGACTTTTTCCCCTATTGTCATACCCTAATTTCGTCCGGGGACCTTTGCTTGATGACATGCGACCTTTGTTTGGTCCTTGTAAGGTGCTTAACACCCATCATTAGGCAATTTGTGAAATTCTGGGACATGCCGAAAAACAAAAGAAAATATTGATGCACAATCCGTAAAGGTTCCGTGACACACCAAAAATCAAATGGAAGTATTGTTGCATAAATAGTGGGGTTCCGTAACATTCCGTAAGTCAAAAAGGGGATGATTATGTAATCCGCAAGGTTCCGTAACATTACGGAAAGAAAACAAGTATCGTTACGAAATTCATAAGTTTCCGTAACTTTACGAAAAAAGAATCACCAAAAAAGCAGAGGGGGTGTACTTAGTAAAAATGGGGGTGCAAATAGCAACCAGACCCACTTGGGCCCTCCAGAAGATTCCTCTAGAAGGCTGTTGCTTCTGGAGGAAGCAACCTGGCTCGCCTGGGCGAGCTGGGCGGCAACCATCTCCCCTATTTTGCTATAAATAGGGGAGGAAGTGAAGAAGAAAAGGGTTCAGCCCCTTAGGCACTTCTCTCTCTTTCGAATTTGCTTGGAAAAATTGTTTCCGTGAAGAAATTCTAAGCCGAGGCGCTTCCGAAACGTTTCCGTAACGTTTTCCGTGAGGAACTTCGCAAAGGTTTTGACCGTTCTTCGACGTTCTTCATTCGTTCTTCATCGTTCTTCGATCTTCAACGGGTAAGTACCTCGAACCAAGCTTTTCGATTCATTCTATGTACCCGTGGTGGTCCACATTGTGTTTTGTGTATTTCTATTCTCGTTTCATTTACTTTTTATACCCCCTCTTGACGTGCTTAAGCCATTTTACTTAAGTCATTTCTCGCTTAACTTAAAAATAAAATAAATTTCCACCGAACGTTTGAATTGTATTATCCGTTAACTTCGGTTAAAATGAATTCCGACCGTTCGGTCGTGTCGTAACCACGTTGGAAATCAAAAAGAGATAAAATAATAATATAATAACAAAAAATATACCTTTTAGTAAAATAAAGCGGAAAATCAATCGGACATTTTCTCTTTGGGATTTCTCATTCTTAATTGAATTGACTAATAACTAAAGGTGAAACTAAGGCTAAAATCAACTCGCCTAGTCAAGCTCGTCCACAAAAATAGGTTTTTGAAGTTTGTCATTTCAATTTCTCACTAAGTAAAATGGATCATTTTCAAGGTCCAACGCCTTAAAATGATCACCTCTTAAAGTAAAAAAAGAATCACTTGATAAGAAAGAACTACGTAGGTCTGATTTCCTCATCGCAAATTGAGGAATACGTAGGAGCAAAGGGAAACACCCTTGTCGACCACAAAAAAGGAAAGATATAAAAAGGATATAAGGACATAAAAGGGAACATAAAAATCAAAGTCATGTTTGCACATTCGATTAAAGGCTGCCGTCCCTTGGGACGGACGTGTGGGGTGCTAATACCTTCCCCGTGCGTAAATACAACTCCCGAACCTTTCACTTAAAAGTTCGTAGATCGCGTCTTTTCCGGTTTTTCCGACGTTTTCCTCAAATAAACGTTGGTGGCGACTCCGCGCGTATTCCTTTCGTGGAACACGCATCCCGCGAGTCACGCGTCGCCCTCCCGCCGAAGGGTAGGTTGCGACAGTTGGCGACTCCACTGGGGACTATTTTTAGAGAGTTAGGCCATTTAATCTTGTGCAATGTTTTACCGTGACTTACCCCTTTGTTGGTTTCCCTTCATTATGTTCTTGTGTATATAAACTCTTTATTGCTTTCAGTGCGTTTAAAATATATGCATGAGGTAAATATTTATTCATTTGATGCACACAAACACCAACACTATTTGCACACACTGTGAGTGAAAAAGGGCCCTATACCCGGGTTCATGGGAACATAAGGAGCGGAGGTGAATCTGTGATCATGCTAGGTCTCCGACTTGCTTGATTACAGTGAACCCTCATCTAGAGCTTTTCTCTTTGAAAACTTATTGTTGCTAGTAGTCCCTACTGCTGCAATATGTTCTTCGAAGAGAATAATACCTCTAGAAACTATCAAAAGAGATATGACTACCTTGGGGGTTATCACTAAATGCCTAGTTAGTTCTCTCCCTTATAGGTCCCTTAAATAGGGGGGCACAGAGCGAATAGGCTGCGTGCCATTTTTCACAACTGCCATGCATAAGTATCATATACCCTTTTGCTTATGTTCAGTGAATATTGTCATACTATGTACATTCCCGCATTGTGTCTTTTGCATAGGCATCACATATGGGTTCTGTCTTGATCCCTTCTGTAAACAAACCAACGGAGGGTCCGTGTCGCCTTCTTAAAAACGTACGTTGGGGCACTTTGCTACCCCTAGACGTTGTATCTAAGAAGGGGACAAATTCCTCGGACCCCCGCATTCCTAGATTGCATCTATGTCATATGCATTCCTTCATGCATTCATCCATTCCACCCATGAGATATCGGAGTTTTGATTTGCACCAGCTTTTTGTCTCACTTTAGTAAGCATGGGGACAAATCAAACCAGCAAGAGGTTTTACCAAGTCAAGGTTAAAGGCCTAGATACCACCAGCATCAAGGAATTAGGGCGGTTGATGGAACCTCTCCAAATGCAAGCTTTTCGCAAGATTTACGGAAAGATCTTAGAGTTGACCATAGCAGAGATATCCATAGAAGCCATTGCATCACTCACCCAATACTACGACCAGCCTTTGAGATGCTTCACGTTCGGAGATTTCCAATTGGTACCAACCATTGAAGAATTTGAGGAAATTCTAGGATGTCCTCTCAGGGGAAGAAAACCATACCTTTCCTCCGGGTGTCTCCCCTCTTTGAGCAGAATTGCAACTGTGGTCAAGGATTCAGCAAGAGGTTTGGACAGCATAAAACAGACTCGAAACGGCATAGCGGGCCTACCACGGAAGTACCTAGAAGATAAGGCGAAGGATATGGCAAGTCAAGGGGATTGGGTCCCGTTTATGGATGTGTTAGTGTTGCTAATTTTTGGGTTCGTCCTCTTTCCAAACGTGGATGGTTTGGTGGACCTAGCAGCAATCGACGCTTTCCTTGCATACCACCATAGCAAGGAAAGTTCGGTGGTAGCTGTCTTGGCAGATTTATTTGACACATTTGACCGAAGGTGCGAAAAGAGTAGCGCACGGATCATCTGTTGCTTGCCCGCCCTCTGTGTTTGGTTGGTTTCGCACTTGTTCCAGCAAGACACAAGGCATCCATGTCCGCTCCTGAGCCATCGCTCGTGTACTGAAAAGAGGAGAATAGATTGGGACCAGCTTTTGGCTGGGATAGGAGGTAGAACAATCAATTGGTTCCCCCGATGGAAGGAAGGAAAGGAAGGAGTCCTTTTCTCATATGGACGATACCCAAACATTCCGCTGGTAGGAACGAGGGGTTGTATTAACTACAATCCCGCGCTCGCTATAAGACAACTAGGGTACCCCATGAGGGGAGCACCGACGGAAGAAAGCATGTATCCTTTCCTTGTGAGGGATTTCGGCGCACAAAATTTCAAGGCTATACAAAGAATCCATAAGGCATGGGAAACCCCGTTAAGGAAAGATCAAGAACTTAGGGGCATTCGTAATGGCATCATTGGTGGGTACCATGGATGGCTGAAAGTTCATATACGAGGTTTAGATTGGCTCGCCAAGTTAAAAGTCGTCAGCGAAGAGAGTTTTGAAGCACCGGAAGAGGACGAAGAGGTCCAAGCTCTCAAAAGCGAGTTAGGAAAGGCGAAGATTGCCAAGGAGAAGTTCAAGGTGGCCGCTACACACATCCGGAAGGAAGAGAGGGACCACGAGCCCTTGAACAAGAGACCAAGAGGGCTCGCAAGGAAGAGTATGGCCGTAACAAATTTTGCGGAGCTCTGTGGAGTAGCAACAATGAACTCAAGCTGCGAAGGGAAGAGAGGGACCAGTCGCGAGCACATAGCATGGTTCTGAAAGAGGAGTTAGTTGCCTGTTCAAGGTCCAAAAGAAGCTTGTCTCAGCGTTTATGCGAGACGGAGACCAACATGCTAGCTATCATCGCCAAGTACCAAGAAGAGTTAGGTCTAGCCACGGCCCACGAGCATAGGATCGCGGACGAGTATGCTCAAGTATACGCGGAAAAAGAGGCTAGAGGAAGGGTGATCGACTCTTTACACCAAGAGGCAACCATGTGGATGGATCGGTTTGCTCTTACCTTGAATGGGAGTCAAGAACTTCCCCGCTTGTTAGCCAAGGCCAAGGCGATGGTGGACACCTACTCCGTCCCCGAAGAGATTCATGGGCTTCTCGGCTATTGTCAGCATATGATAGAC
The DNA here is from genome assembly GCF_004193775.1 of Glycine soja. Taxonomy (NCBI): domain Eukaryota; kingdom Viridiplantae; phylum Streptophyta; class Magnoliopsida; order Fabales; family Fabaceae; genus Glycine; species Glycine soja. The sequence goes on along the minus strand of NC_041015.1, from coordinate 34,406,724 downwards.
TTAATGGCCCACATAATTAGAAATCGTTAGGAAACTTGTATGGTCTCTCAGACCTTGACTAGATACAACTTTTTGAAATAAAATGAGTTGGTCCCATGTTTCTACTCCAAAAAGCTTGTGCAAATCAAATCACTCCTACATTTCATCTCTAGCATGCATTTTCTTTCTTTCTTTACCCACTCCTCACATTTGGTTTTTTAGGGAAAAACACCATAACTAAACGCGCCACAAGGCATCCCTATCGCACCAGATCCAAATCTAGAACGATGGGTGATCAAGAAGAGACACAGGAATAGATGAAAGCCGACATGTTGGCTCTGAAAGAACAAATGGCCTCCATGATGGAGGCCATGTTAGGAATAAGGCAGCTCATGGAAAAGAACGCGGCCACCGCTGCCGCTGTCAGTTCGGCTGCCGAAGCAGACCCAACTCTCTTGGCAATTGCGCACCATCCTCCCTCAAACATAGTAGGACGGGGAAGGGACACACTGGGGCACTATGGCAGCCCTCACCTGGGATACAACCGAGCGGCTTACCCTTATGGATTGCTGCCCAACTACTCACCACCCGTCTTGCAAGACGATGCGGGCCATATTGCTTCTCCCGTCCTTGAAAGAGAGCCTCCTCAACAGCCCGAAGAAGTCCCCAAAGACCCTCAAGACTATGCTCAAAGGGATGTCGAGTTCTATCCCCCGATCCCCGAAGGGCCGGCACCCAGCACGTTGCCTCAACCCAACATCGCGACACAACCAATAGTTTTGTCCACGGAAGGACCGCCCCCGGCAACCGAAGAAAAGAGGAAGCTTGATCTCCTCGAGGAAAGATTGAGAGCCATGGAAGGATTTGGGGACTATCCGTTCGCAGACATGACGGATCTTTGCTTAGTACCCGATGTTGTTATTCCCCCGAAGTTCAAAGTGCCGGACTTCGACAAGTATAAAGGGACGACTTGTCCCAAAAACCATCTCAAGATGTACTGCCGCAAGATGGGCGCCACTCTAAGGATGAGAAGCTATTAATACACTTCTTTCAAGATAGCTTGGCCGGAGCCGCGGTAGTGTGGTACACTAATTTGGAAGCTTCCCGTATCCGTACTTGGAAGGATCTGATTACTGCCTTCCTAAGGCAATATCAGTACAATTCCGATATGGCTCCCGACCGCACTCAACTGCAGAATATGTTCAAGAAAGAGGGTGAAACCTTTAAAGAATACGCGCAGCGATGGAGAGATTTGGCGGCACAAGTAGCTCCTCCCATGGTTGAGAGAGAGATGATCACTATGATGGTAGACACTCTGCCAGTGTTCTACTATGAGAAGCTAGTAGGTTATATGTCGTCCAGCTTCGCGGACCTAGTATTCGCCTGGGAAAGAATCGAGGTAGGATTGAAAAGAGGAAAGTTTGATTACGTTTCCTCCACGAGTGCGAATGCCAAAAGAATCGGGGCCACAGGGGCAAAAAGGAAGGAAGGAGATGCCCATGCCGTCTCTTCAACACCCGCGTGGGTCAAACCCCCACAAACACCTCATGGTACCCATCAGTACGCGCAACATCACCCGAGCTTCTCGGCTCATACCGGGAACGCCTCTAGTTCAACACCCGTGCAGCCTAAGGCACCCACCCAGAGGGAAGCTCCCCAAGTTCCAACTCCGAACACGACTCGCCCGGCCGGTAATTCCAACACGACAAGGAAGTTCCCTCCGAGGCCATTTCAAGAATTCACCCCACTCCCAATGACGTACGAAGACCTCTTGCCATCCCTCATCGCCAATCATTTGGCCGTGGTAACTCCCGGAAGGGTCCTCCAACCCCCTTTCCCAAAGTGGTATGACCCTAATGCAACTTGCAAGTACCATGGGGGTGTCCCGGGACATTCCATTGAAAAGTGCTTGGCCCTTAAATACAAGGTCCAACATTTGATGGATGTTGGATGGCTGACCTTCCAAGAGGATCGGCCCAATGTGAGAACCAACCCGCTCGCCAATCATGGAGGGGGAGCAGTTAACGCCGTTGAGTCCGATAGGCCGCGCAGGTCTAAATCTTTAAAGGATGTGGCAACCCCTAGGAGGTTTATCTTTGAGGCCCTACAAAAAGGAGGTGTGATTCCCCATAGTGGGTGTAAGGAGGATTCCTGTTTGCTACATTCCGGCGAGCTGCATGACATGGAAACATGTTTGGGAGTAGAGGAATTGTTACAGCGGATGATAGATCAAGGTCGACTGGAAGTTGACAGTGAAGGAAGAGAGGAGCAGCACATATGCATGCAGTCCACGGATGGGAGCGCTGTTGTAAAACCCAAACCCTTGGTGATATACTTCACCAAGGGCACGGCTTCGCAAAAGCCCGGACACCCCTTGGCAGCTAAACCTATCCCTTTCCCATACCAAAGTAGCCACGCAGTACCATGGAGATATACACCTCCGAGGGAGAAGGAAGAAGAAGCCACCGACGTGAGCTCGTTGTCGGCTAAGGTAACAAATATCACGGGACTGAGCGGTGTGACCCGTAGCGGTCATGTGTTTGTGCCTCCGGACCTACCAGTCCAACCCGCGGACGTCAAGGGAAAAGGAAAAGTGGTGGAGGAACAAGATGGCGAAGCACCCCACGCTTCGAATAAAGATATTCCGGCAAAAGGTCTTTCGGAGAAAAAGGATGGTAAAAAGGAGGTGTCGCTAGAGGAAGCTAGCGAGTTCCTCCGTATAATTCAGCAGAGCAAATTCAAGGTTATCGAACAGCTCAACAAAACTCCGGCCAGGGTCTCGCTGTTGGAGTTACTCATGAGTTCTGAGCCTCACCGGGCTCTGCTAGTAAAAGTTCTGAACGAGGCCTATGTGGCCCAAGATATCTCGGTAGAAGGTTTCGGAGGGCTGGTCAACAATATCACTGCCAACAACTATCTCGCCTTCGCTGAAGAAGAAATCCCCGCCGAGGGGAGAGGGCATAATAAGGCTTTGCACGTATCAGTCAAGTGTATGGACCATGTCGTAGCCAAAGTGCTCATCGATAATGGTTCCAGTTTAAACGTGATGCCTAAGACACTTTGGAGAAATTACCATTCAATGCCTCCCACTTAAAGCCGAGTTCAATGGTGGTTCGTGCCTTCGACGGCACCCGCCGAGAGGTTAGGGGAGAGATCGATCTCCCAGTACAAATAGGCCCTCACACCTGTCAAGTCACCTTCCAAATAATGGATATTAACCCCCCCCCCCTACAGCTGTCTGTTGGGGCGCCCGTGGATCCACTCAGTGGGAGTTGTTCCCTCAACACTCCACCAAAAGTTGAAATTTGTGGTGGAAGGGCATCTGGTCATCGTATCAGGCGAAGAAGACATCTTGGTGAGCTGCCCATCCTCTATGCCTTATGTGGAGGCCGCAGAGGAGTCATTGGAAACTGCTTTCCAGTCTTTTGAGGTGGTAAGCATTTCCTCCGTGGACTCCTTCTCTGGGCAAGCTTGCCTGTCCGATGCAGCAGTAATGATGGCCCGAGTTATGTTGGGGAACGGTTACGAACCCGGAATGGGTTTAGGCAAAGACAACGGCGGCGTAACTAGCCTGATAAATGCCAAAGGAAATCGTGGGAAGTATGGTTTAGGCTATAAGCCCACTCAGGCGGATATGAAGAGAAGCATCGCGGGAAGGAAGAGCGGTGGTCAAAGCTCGCGTTGGAGACAAGAAAGTGAAGGAAGCCCGCCCTGCCACATAAGTAGAAGCTTTATAAGCGCGGGTCTGGGAGACAAAGGTCAAGTGGTCGCAATATGAGAAGATGATGTTTTGAGTACATTGGATTTGGTACGACCATGCCCTTTTGATTTCCAGCTAGGAAATTGGCGAGTGGAGGAACGCCCTGGCATTTACGCAACGAGCATAATGTAAACCTTTACGGTTTTAAAAGCTCTATAGTTGGGCCTAGGCTTTAGAGTTTTTCCTTTTGTTAAGGCTTTGTGTCTTTTGATTTTGAATTTATAATACGAGGACCTTTCTTCATCTGTTCTTACGTCTCTACCCATTCTCATTCATTTGCATGTTTACTTCTTTTGAAACGGCAGATTAGATGACGAGTCCCCCGAAGGTACTAATACCTGGGACCCGTTTATCGACTTCGAGCAAGAAATGAATCAGACGGAAGATGAAGGAAACGAGGATGTGGGACTTCCCCCAGAATTAGAAAGAATGGTCGCCCATGAGGACCAAGAAATGGGGCCTCATCAAGAAGAAACAGAACTAGTAGACTTGGGAATTGGCAGTGGAAAAAGGGAAGTAAAGATAGGCACAGGTATTACCGCACCTATCCGTGAAGAATTAATAATCCTGCTAAGAGACTACCAAGACATCTTTGCTTGGTCATACCAAGATATGCCCGGTTTGAGTTCTGACATTGTACAGCACCGATTACCTCGAAATCCCGAGTATTCCCCGGTAAAGCAGAAACTGAGAAGGATGAAGCCCGAAACATCCTTGAAGATAAAAGAAGAAGTGAAGAAGCAATTTGACGCTGGTTTTTTGGCCGTCGCTCGGTATCCAGAATGGGTTGCCAACATCGTACCGGTCCCTAAGAAAGATGGGAAAGTACGAATGTGTGTGGATTATCGGGACCTGAATCGGGCCAGTCCCAAGGACAATTTTCCTTTACCACACATCGATATCCTCGTAGATAACACAGCCAATTTCGCTTTATTTTCCTTCATGGACGGTTTCTCCGGTTACAATCAGATAAAGATGGCACCAGAGGATATGGAAAAGACTACTTTCGTCACCCTGTGGGGGACGTTCTGTTATAAGGTGATGTCCTTTGGACTCAAGAATGCCGGGGCAACTTATCAACGGGCCATGGTAGCTTTGTTCCATGATATGATGCATCAAGAGATCGAGGTCTACGTGGACGACATAATTGCTAAATCTAAATCCGAGGAAGAACACCTTGTCAACCTGCGGAAGTTGTTCGAAAGGCTTAAGAAATATCAATTAAGGTTGAACCCCGCCAAGTGTACCTTTGGGGTCAAATCAGGGAAATTGCTTGGTTTCATTGTAAGCCAGAAAGGGATAGAGGTAGACCCCGAAAAGGTGAAGGCCATCCTTGAGATGCCAGAACCACGTACTGAGAGGCAAGTCCGAGGCTTCCTGGGACGCTTGAATTATATTGCCAGATTCATATCACAGCTCACCGCCATTTGTGAGCCGTTGTTCAAGCTCTTACGCAAAAACCAAACTGATCGCTGGAATGGGGATTGCCAAGAGGCTTTTGGAAGGATCAAGGAGTGTCTTATGAATCCCCCTGTGCTTATGCCACCAGTACCTGGAAGGCCTCTCATCTTGTACATGAAAATCTTAGACGAGTCAATGGGGTGTATGCTGGGGCAACATGACGAATCCGGAAAGAAAGAGCGCGTTGTTTACTACCTAAGTAAGAAGTTCACGACCTGTGAAATGAATTACTCCTTGCTCGAAAGAACGTGTTGTGCTTTAGTATGGGCATCCCATCGCCTAAGGCAGTACATGCTGAGCCATACTACCTGGTTGATATCCAAGATGGACCCGGTTAAGTACATCTTTGAAAAGCCAGCTCTCACGGGACGAATCGCCCGGTGGCAAGTCCTGCTATCCGAGTTTGATATAGTCTACGTCACCCAAAAGGCGATAAAAGGAAGCACCTTAGCAGATTATTTGGCTCAACAGCCTCTTAACGACTATCAGCCCATGCATCCTGAGTTCCCGGATGAGGACATCATGGCCTTGTTTGAGGAAAAACTGGACGAAGATCGGGACAAATGGACCGTATGGTTTGACGGAGCGTCAAACATTCTAGGACATGGTGTTGGGGCAGTATTGGTCTCTCCGGACAATCAATGTGTACCTTTCACAGCTAGGCTAGGATTCGACTGCACCAACAACATGGCCGAATATGAAGCATGTGCCCTAGCCGTCCAGGCAGCGATTGACTCCAATGTCAAACTACTCAAGGTGTACGGCGACTCAGCGTTGGTAATCCATCAGCTGAGAGGGGAATGGGAAACTAGAGATCCCAAGCTGATACCCTACAAAGCCTATATCAAGGAATTGGCTAAGACCTTTGATGAGATCTCCTTCCATCATGTTCCCCACGAGGAAAATCAAATGGCGAATGCACTTGCTACTTTGGCGTCTATGTTCCAGCTAACACCGCACAGGGATCTACCTTACATTGAATTTTGGTGTCGTGGCAAACCCGCGCATTGTTGCCAGGTAGAAGAGGAACGGGACGGAAAGCCTTGGTATTTCGACATCAAGCGATATGTCGTAAGCAAAGAATACCCGCCAGAAATTGTCGACAATGATAAGAGGACATTAAGAAGGTTGGTCGCCGGTTTCTTCATGAGTGGGAGTATACTGTATAAGAGAAATCACGACATGACACTCCTGCGGTGTGTGGATGCCAGGGAGGCAAATCACATGATCGAGGAAGTCCATGAGGGCTCGTTTGGAACGCACGCCAACGGGCATGCTATGGCCCGGAAGATCCTAAGAGCAGGTTATTACTGGCTTACCATGGAAAGTGATTGTTGTGTCCATGTGAGGAAATGCCACAAATGTCAAGCGTTCGCAGATAATGTCAACGCTCCACCACATCCTCTGAATGTCATGTCCGCCCCTTGGCCTTTCTCCATGTGGGGAATAGATGTCATCGGGGCCATTGAGCCCAAGGCCTCGAATGGTCATCGCTTCATCCTCATAGCAATAGATTATTTCACCAAGTGGGTCGAGGCGGCTTCCTATACCAATGTCACGAGGGGTGTGGTGGTCAGGTTCATTAAGAAAGAGATCATCTGCCGATATGGTTTGCCAAGGAAGATTATCACAGACAACGGCACCAACCTGAATAACAAGATGATGGGGGAAATGTGCGAGGAGTTTAAAATCCAGCATCACAATTCCACACCCTACCGGCCAAAGATGAATGGAGCCGTGGAAGTGGCCAATAAGAATATCAAAAAGATTATCCAAAAGATGACCGTGTCATACAAGGATTGGCACGAAGTGCTCCCATTCGCATTACACGGTTACCGAACTTCAGTGCGAACGTCAACTGGGGCAACGCCGTTCTCATTGGTATATGGGATGGAGGCTGTGTTACCGTTTGAGGTAGAAGTCCCGTCATTAAGGATCTTGGCAGAATCCGGATTAAAGGAATCCGAGTGGGCTCAAACGCGCTATGACCAGCTCAACCTCATTGAGGGTAAGCGCTTAACGGCCATGAGTCATGGGCGCTTGTACCAGCAAAGAATGAAGAGTGCATTCGACAAGAAGGTACGCTTGCACAAGTTCCATGAGGGAGACCTTGTCCTAAAGAAAATGTCCCATGCTGTCAAGGACAATCGAGGAAAATGGGCCCCGAACTATGAAGGGCCTTTTGTTGTGAAGAGGGCTTTTTCCGGAGGAGCCCTGGTGCTTACCAACATGGATGGCGAAGAGTTACCTTCACCCATGAATTCTGATGTCGTCAAGCGATATTATGCTTAGAATCTGGGGCAATTAAGGATGTCGCTGCATGTTCTTTATCTTTATGCGTTTTCTGGATTTCCCCCAGGGATTTCCCGTCTGCTGTATCTCTCGTTACAATCTTTCAAAGAAATGAACGTGGATTCGAGGCTTTAGTCCTCATGTTGGTTTCAAACCTTGCATTTGATTTGTGATCACCTGAGCCCTTCCGCTCAGTTCACGGGATGCCCCAAGCGCTTAATTAAAATTGAACCTAAACCAGCTTTCGCTAAAATTTGTTGCGTTTGAAAACATTCATGCATACGCATACGCATGCATATTGTTGTGGTAAAACAGGGGCAGGATCATCTTGAGCTACCTTCTGGGGTGGGGACAAAACATGAACAGCAGAAACCAATCAAGGTAAGACAACGATGCGGTCAAGATTGGCCAAGCTTGGTTGTTTATTACTTGCAGGTACTTAGGAACGGATGCAAGTGGGGATGGAGTCACGACCGACTGATCGTTGCCCCTTCTCTGCGCTAAACAAACAGAGAACGTCGCTGCAAGACAGCCCCGTATCCTTTGTATTCGCAGTTTTCTTTTACTATTTGTTTGTCTTAAAAAGAAAATAATAATAAATAATAAGTCGACGCCTAAATTCTAACTTAAGTAAGTTCAAGTTAGGCAAGACGCTAACCCATGAGAAAGGAGGGGACATGGTTAATGTTCCCCTCAAGAAAAAAAAATGCAGGTTAGCTCGCCTGGGCAAGCTGAGCTCGCCCGGGCGAGCCACCCCTGCACCAAAATATAAGAATGACGAAAGGGGGGACGTTTTTGCATTCAAAAACTTCTTTTCCCCCCTTTCAAAAGCCATACCCACGAGATTTACAAATTTGCAGCCCTAGGGTCATCATTTTTCGCATTTTTTGATTCCGTTTCGCGCTTTTGTTCATCACCAACAAGTAAGTATTCCATCCCTAAGCTTTCTAGCTTTTCATTGGTGTATTTTGATCTCCTTTTGGTGCTCTAAATTGTGGGAATGTGCTCAAATATGTGGGGCAATTTTGGTTTGTTTTCTTACTTGATTAGGTTGAATTGGGGGTTTGTATGAGATGGCCCTAGGCCTATAATGCATTTTGAAGTAATGGGGCATGCCACATTGTCCCCGTTCTCTTGCTATTGATGCCTAAACGCGCGCCCACCAAGTGTTCGATGAAATGCCTCAATGGCATTAGCGCGTGATTTTTGTAAGGAAACAACCCATGGGGCATTTTGGGTTTGCACATATTTTCCATTTTTTTGGGACATGCATTCATTTCCGAAAGGGCTAGAATGATTGCCCCACATATATCCTAGGCCTAGGAACCAAAGTTTTATGCGAAAGAACACAAGAGGAGGTGCATATTGGGTAAAGTTACCCTTTTTTGGCCAGCAATCAGCTATGGGCCACGCTACAATAATTTCCCTACGCCTAGATGGTTAGGAATTTTGCTCATCATAAATGTGTAGGTTTAGAATAGGTAGCAAAATACCTTTGGCAATTTACACTTTGGGTATGGTAGCAAAATACTTGGATGTATGTACATATAATTTTTGGTAGTCAAAATGTCTCACAAAAATATATGAATATGTTGGATGTTATGTAAAGAAAATACCTTACAAAAACACCTTTTAATTTGAATACAATTTTAGTCGGCAAAAGAAAATATACTTGAATTTGCATGCGGCTTTAGGTAGTAAAAACACTTGAAAAAAAAAAGCATGAAATGTAACACCTTATTGTGTAGATAGCCAAGATTCATCACAAAGTTTGTATATGCATAGGTATTAGAAATACCAGAATGTGCACGTGTGCAATTTTTGGTAGCCAGAATGCTTCGAGTATGTATGTATGTAAATTTAGCCAAGGAAATGCATGTGATGTAGGTAGCAAATACACCTTGGAAGTACATACAAATAATCTAGGTAACGAAGGTGCCTTGATTGTGCATGGGTGCATTTTTCTTAGTTAGAAGAATATCTTGTGCGAGTGAATGTTCGTAAGGAAATATGTGCATGAGTTTGCTCTAAATTTACATTGATGTTTGTGTTTATTGAAGGAGGTTGTACGCCATTTTTGTCTTAAGAGTAACATTCCTTCGTAGAACTAACTTTCCAAATGTTTGCCTTCGCAGGAAATGGCCCCGAGGAAGCTTGCCTCAAAGAGGTCCAGGAAGGATAAGGCGGCCGAAGGAACTAGTTCCGCTCCTGAGTATGACAGTCACCGCTTTAGGAGCGCAGTACACCAGCAGCGCTTCGAGGCCATCAAGGGATGGTCGTTTCTCCGGGAGCGACGCGTCCAGCTCAGAGACGACGAGTATACTGATTTCCAGGAGGAGATAGGGCGCCGGCGGTGGACATCACTGGTTACTCCCATGGCCAAGTTCGATCCAGAAATAGTCCTCGAATTTTATGCCAATGCTTAGCCAACAGAGGAGGGCGTACGTGACATGAGATCCTGGGTAAGGGGTCAGTGGATCCCGTTTGATGCCGACGCTATCGGCCAGCTCCTGGGATATCCGTTGTTGTTGGAAGAGGGCCAGGAATGCGAGTATGGCCAGAGGAGGAACCGGTCTGATGGGTTCGATGAGGAGGCCATCGCCCAGTTACTATGTATACCGAGGCAGGATTTTGCCCGGACTGTTGCAGGGAGGCGAGTGCGAATCATGCGCACCAACATGACCACCCTGACCCAGATATGGATGATGTTGCTCCTCAGCAACATCCTTCCCACCGATCATAATTCCGACCTCCCCATGCCGAAGTGTCAGCTGGTGTACGCCATCCTGACGCGGATGAGCATCCATGTGGCTCAGTTAATCGCTGATGTCATCTATATTTTTGCAGGTATGGCGCCTACCAGGCACCCTTTGGACCCAGATAAGTCCAACAGGGCCCTGGGATTTCCCTCGCTGATCGCAGGACTCTGCCAGTCGTTCGGAGTCCCCGTTGCACCTACCAAGGTAATTCGGCCGCCCATCACCCGGGCTTTTATTGAGAAGTACTGTACCCAGAGACAGGCTCAGGGTGATGCTCCACAGGCCGCAGGCGCGCCACCACCACCTCATCAGGCTGGCCAGGCTGGGTCATTTGACATGGAGCAGTATTTACGGCATTTGGTTCGCCAGCAGGCAGCCAACCACCGGGCACATGTGCAGACCCATGATTGTCTGTACCAGATGAGCCTCAGCATGCAGAGCCAGGGCTTCGCTTCTTTTTCATGCCCTACTCCAGACCAGTTCAGGGTAGAGGTCGCATGGCCCGGGGATTGGCCCGAGGCCCAAGCAGGAGAGGCACCCCCAGAAGCTCCCGGCGATGGAGAAGAGGCCCACGAGGACGAGGAGATGGCCGATTTGCTTGACTTCTTGAGAGGGAGTGGAGATACATGACTGGGAGATCCCCAGATTCATGTTTTTCTTTCGTATTTCTTTTATCATTTTATATGTTATGTTATTTTTTTTGACTTGAGAGACTAATGTTTGTTCTTGTTGTTTCGTTTGTCATTTGTACTGCGCATACATTTTTGTTTGGATTGTTGCGTTAGTGTTTATATATATTTACTATCAATGATGTTTGAAATTCTGGAACCGTGTAGAGTTCTTCGTTTAGGAACATCGTCCAAAAAAAATATATGTAAAACAAAAAAAAAATCATGATAAAAATAAAAATAGAAAAGAAAAAAAATGAAATGGAAAAAGAGCAAATAAAGAAAAAGAGAGCAAATAAGGAAAAAGAAAGCAAGTAAGGAAAAAAGATGGAAAAAGAAAAATAAGTTGTCTAGCTGAAAAACCGACATGCTTTTGAAAAGAGATGACTTCCAACTTTTCTTTGAAAAAATTCGCTGATCATAGCTATTTTTGGAAGAAATGTGTGTGTACACCCGAAGGGTAAACGCTGTGAAATTTCCCCGGACGCCCGAAATGGACTCGGATGAATGCACAAATTGATAAAAGAACATATTTTGGAAACATTGGGTTGATTTAAAATAGAGGAAATGAATCGTGAGCCCTAGCATCACATGACCATAAAAATTTGACACTTAAGTGTCCACATAGGTGCATGCATGACCAGTTTTGCATAAAATTTCCAAATCATCATTTTTGCATTTGTGTCATGGAAATAATGTGGGGCATCCCTTTTATCCTTGAACCAAACCAAACCCCGCCATGTATCATGCCTAGTCATTCTACAAGTCTTGAGCCAAAATCCTGACTCACCATAAACCTTGACCCAGGGTGAGAATGTCAATCCTTACCCTCGGAAGCAAAAAAAAAAGAGGAAAGGAAATTTCCAATCAAAGAAAGAAAAAAAGAGGAAAGGAAATTTCCAATCAAAGAGAAAGAAAAGAAAAGAAAGAAAATTCCCAACCGAAGAATGGGAGAAAGTAAAAAAAGGGAGGAAAGAAAGTTCCTGATCAAAGAAACTAGAAGAAATGTGCAGAAAGGTCTTTTTGACCAGACAATATCTAAACAATACAGAATTGTCACCAAATGAACAAGAGGAAGAAAAGGAAACCATGACCTAAAAGTGGTCTTCTCCCTTTGATTACCAACCAAAATCCTGTGCGTCGGTGACATGCTCACCCCGCGTAAAACAAAAACAGAAAAGGAAAAGGGCGAAAACACGCAAAAGCCGAAAAACCCACCAAAAGAACCCATTCCCAAGGGAAGCCCTATTGATCCATGATCACGCATGTAATTTTTGATTTGATAGGAAATAATTTGCAAAGTCAAGTCATGACATATCTATGGTTCGGAATTAGGATAAAACACTTACCTGTGCGAGATTGATACACTTTGAGTGGATTTCTTCTATTTTTGTCGAAATCCCAGTGTTTCCTCTAAATGGTCATTTAGAAACGAAATGCTAACATCCAAAATCTCATTTATGGTTATGGGGGATTCCATCAGCGGACTCTCCTTTCCTGGTAGACGCATTGTTTGTCACTCAAAAAAGCATATGCTGCTCTAATCGGTTGGAATATTTGTCTCTTTGCTAAAAGCATGTTTGCATTTTAGTGGAGAAAACACCGAGACTTTTTCAAGTCTCACAAGTTATCCAGAACTACGTAGGTCTGAGTTCCTCATTGGAGGATACGTAGGAGCAAGAGCCTCGCTTTTGTCGAGCACACCACCTTTTGTTGTCATGACCCAAGAGCTGGTAGCCCGTGGAGACACCTTACGGTTATCCGCACCTCGTCATTCAGTGACCCCAAGTGTGATTGATGAGCAAAGGCTAGTGTGGTCATTTGCACCCTTTCCGGAGATGTCAGCATCTTCCGGTGGAGACTTTTTCAAGTCTCACAAGTTATCTAGAACTACGTAGGTCTGAGTTCCTCATTGGAGGATACGTAGGAGCAAGAGCCTTGCTTTTGTCGGCCGCCCCACAAGATCTGTCATACTGACCCTGAGGTCATGTGACATGCGGAGACAAAATTTGGTCATTCCGCACCCCTTTGCCATTCAGACACAGTCGTGTCCGATGACACGCAGAGACAAAAATTGGTCATTCTGCACCCTTTGTCATCAGAGGCGGCGGGCCCGATGACATGCGGAGACAAAATTTGGTCATTCCGCACCCCTTTGCCATTCAAACACAGTCGTGTCCGATGGCACGCAGAGACAAAAATTGGTCATTCTGCACCCTTTGTCATCTAGAGGCGGCGGGCCCGATGACATGCGGAGACAAAATTTGGTCATTCCGCACCCCTTTGCCATTCAGACACAGTCGTGTCCGATGGCGCGCAGAGACAAAATTTGGTCATTCTGCACCCTTTGTCATCCAGAGGCGGCGGGCCCGATGACATGCGGAGACAAAATTTGGTCATTCCGCACCCCTTTGCCATTCAGACACAGTCGTGTCCGATGGCGCGCAGAGACAAAATTTGGTCATTCTGCACCCTTTGTAATCCAGAGGCGGCGGGCCCGATGACATGCGGAGACAAAATTTGGTCATTCCGCACCCCTTTGCCATTCAGACACAGTCGTGTCCGATGGCACGCAGAGACAAAAATTGGTCATTCTGCACCCTTTGTCATCCAGAGGTGGCGGGCCCGATGACATGCGGAGACAAAATTTGGTCATTCCGCACCCTTTTGCCATTCAGACACAGTCGTGTCCGATGGCACGCAGAGACAAAAATTGGTCATTCTGCACCCTTTGTCATCCAGAGGCGGCGGGCCCGATGACATGCGGAGACAAAATTTGGTCATTCCGCACCCCTTTGCCATTCAGACACAGTCGTGTCCGATGGCGCGCAGAGACAAAATTTGGTCATTCTGCACCCTTTGTCATCCAGAGGCGGCGGGCCCGATGACATGCGGAGACAAAATTTGGTCATTTCGCACCCCTTTGCCATTCAGACACAGTCGTGTCCGATGGCACACAGAGACAAAATTTGGTCATTCTGCACCCTTTGTCAATCGCGACCGACAAGCCCGTTGACACGCGGAGATTTACATCATCCTCCGCACCCACAAGATCTGTCATACTGACTTTTGAGTCACGCTGACGGGCGGAAATACCCGAGTGGTTATCCGTATAAACATTCTTTTGCTATCTGTAAGACAGAACGCTTGATAGCATGCAGAGACTGACATCGTCTTCTGCACCTTTTGTTCCCCCGGGAACAACAAGTCATTTGCATGCGGAAATTTTATGGTCACCCGCGACTCTCGTCAATCGAGAGGAACGAAATTAGTGTCTTATCTTTACTTTCCTTTTATCTCCAATAAAAGACAAGTAAAGAGGGGCAACTGTCATACCCTAATTTCGTCCGGGGACCTTTGCTTGATGACATGCGACCTTTGTTTGGTCCTTGTAAGGTGCTTAGCACCCATCATTAGGCAATTTGTGAAATTCCGGGACATGCCGAAAAACAAAAGAAAATATTGATGCACAATCCGTAAAGGTTCCGTGACACACCGAAAATCAAATGGAAGTATCGTTGCATAAATAGTGGGGTTCCGTAACATTCCGTAAGTCAAAAAGGGGATGATTATGTAATCCCAAGGTTCCGTAACATTACGGAAAGAAAACAAGTATCGTTACGAAATTCATAAGTTTCTGTAACTTTACAAAAAAAGAATCACCAAAAAAGCAGAGGGGGTGTACTTAGTAAAAATGGGGGTGCAAATAGCAACCAGGCCCACTTGGGCCCTCCAGAAGATTCCTCCAGAAGGCTGTTGCTTCTGGAGGAAGCAACCTGGCTCGCCTGGGCGAGCTGGGCGGCAACCATCTCCCCTATTTTGCTATAAATAGGGGAGGAAGTGAAGAAGAAAAGGGTTCAGCCCCTTAGGCACTTCTCTCTCTTTCGAATTTGCTTGGAAAAATTGTTTCCGTGAAGAAATTCTAAGCCGAGGCGCTTCCGAAACATTTCCGTAACGTTTTCCGTGAGGAACTTCGCAAAGGTTTTGACCGTTCTTCGACGTTCTTCATTCGTTCTTCATCGTTCTTCGATCTTCAACGGGTAAGTACCTCGAACCAAGCTTTTCGATTCATTCTATGTACCCGTGGTGGTCCACATTGTGTTTTGTGTATTTCTATTCTCGTTTCATTTACTTTTTATACCCCCTCTTGACGTGCTTAAGCCATTTTACTTAAGTCATTTCTCGCTTAACTTAAAAATAAAATAAATTTCCACCGAACGTTTGAATTGTATTATCCGTTAACTTCGGTTAAAATGAATTCCGACCGTTCGGTCGTGCCGTAACCACGTTGGAAATCAAAAAGAGATAAAATAATAATATAATAACAAAAAATATACCTTTTAGTAAAATAAAGCGGAAAATCAATCGGACATTTTCTCTTTGGGATTTCTCATTCTTAATTGAATTGACTAATAACTAAAGGTGAAACTAAGGCTAAAATCAACTCGCCTAGTCAAGCTCGTCCACAAAAATAGGTTTTTGAAGTTTGTCATTTCAATTTCTCACTAAGTAAAATGGATCATTTTCAAGGTCCAACGCCTTAAAATGATCACCTCTTAAAGTAAAAAAAGAATCACTTGATAAGAAAGAACTACGTAGGTCTGATTTCCTCATCGCAAATTGATGAATACGTAGGAGCAAAGGGAAACACCGTTGTCGACCACAAAAATGGAAAGATATAAAAAGGATATAAGGACATAAAAGGGAACATAAAAATCAAAGTCATGTTTGCACATTCGATTAAAGGCTGCCGTCCCTTGGGACGGACGTGTGGGGTGCTAATACCTTCCCCGTGCGTAAATACAACTCCCGAACCTTTCACTTAAAAGTTCTTAGATCGCGTCTTTTCCGGTTTTTCCGACGTTTTCCTCAAATAAACGTTGGTGGCGACTCCGTGCGTATTCCTTTCGTGGAACACGCATCCCGCGAGTCACACGTCGCCCTCCCGCCGAAGGGTAGGTTGCGACACCTATCATGATGTTATAGATGCTGAATTTGTCTCTTAAACTAGATTTGGGCATGTTGTGCAACAATCTTCACAACTGAGTCATGCTTGCATAGTGAAGATACTCCTTTAGCTTCTTCATCTACTCCTTGGGATCATCGTCTCAAATATTTCCCTTCCATAAAGAATCAGGTCCATTATTTCTTGAGTGATAGTCTTCTCCTAGTCTTTGTCAAAGATCATACCTACTTCAGTGTACCTAGTGGCTCATGCTATAGTGGCTGGTGAGATAACACTTCCTTCTGATTGACAATGCCCCAGATTTTTTTCCCTTCTTCAACAACAATATCCATGAACAAGGCATATGGGGTTATGGTACCAAACACTAAATTTACCAAGAAAATTGGTCCACTCAAGTCTAGCAAATAGGTTGTTGATGTCAAACCCTTATTTCATAAACTCTTCCAAATTAATCCACTTTCTTAGAATGAAATTATCAACAAGTAATATCTTCTTTGCATATTATAACACCCTGAAAATTATAACTCATATTAGAAAAAATTATGTGTTAGTGTGATTGGTGAAAATGTAATTAATGTTGAAATTAATTATAATAAAAAATTATTTCAATGTAATTAATTAAAATGTTGATTATATACATGTTATTTTATGTGACAAATTTAGTAGAATTTAAATGTCATTAGAATATAATTTCTACAATGTGTAAAATTACACTATGTAGTACCAGACAGTGTAAATTCACATTGTGTAAATTAACTTTGAGCATGATTAATTTGATTTATGCATTGATATAGATAATTAACACTATTACCTATGTAAATTAGCACAAAATTAACTAGTTTTGGTAAAAGCAAAATTTCCACTTAAAGTTAATCCAACTTCAACTATTTAAAGTAGCAAAATTATAAAGCAAAACATCCCATATCTAGAAAATGCTACACGAGTAGCCAATTGCACTCCTTCCCCATTTCTTTATTTGATATTAACTAGCTTTGGATCATAAAACTCCTATTTTCCATCAAATAACCAAGTCCCTCTTAACCATTTGGCCAAGTAAAGTTTATTCCACACTCTAAACCCATTAAAGAGGCAAAACAAAAACAACAACTCCCATTCCTTGCTCTCGCCATGAGTTCTTTGAGAGAGGGGGTGATAAGTGAGTATGTCTGCATTTACTTATTTAAATATTCATAGAGAAAATTGTAAACCCCTCTCGTCTCCCCACCATTGTGTATTGTTACTTATCGGGTATAGAATAAATATGTTTCGTTTTATTTCTACAAATATGATTGTTCCATTTTACGAGAAAATCTAATGAAAGGCTAGAATCCATAATATAAATTTTTCAAGTGCAATAAAGTTACATAGTGTCTATTTTTTGTTGATATAAGGGGTATTTTCATGGGTTTACCTTGGTATCGTGTTCATACTGTTGTATTAAATGATCCAGGCCATTTGCTTTCTGTTCATATAATGCACTCAGCTCTGGTTGTTGGTTGGGCCGGTTCGATGGCTCTATATGAATTAGCAATTTTTGCTAGTTGGGTTTACCTTGTGTTTGTCTTCTTCTTCCCTACACTCTTTAATTTCCGCTGTGCACTTTAATTATTGCTTTTACTTTTGGTTAAGTTTCTATTTTTGTTCTTTACTTTCTTAACATTATAGTAAAAGCCTAATTGAATCTAGTAATTAAGAAGGATAAGTTTTTTAATTAGTAAAGGTTCGTCAATAATTAATTCAACCCCCCCCCCCTTCTTAATTATTCCGAGGCCACTTGATCCAACAGAAAATACTAAAAGAATTAAGAAAAGAAAAACATGCCTCCTAGTGTAGTCATGAATCTTGCAAGAGCCTAAGTGAAGAACTTTGTGACTATTATGAAGGAAGGCATAGGTCACATCTTAGACCTCACTCCCATAGGATAGAAAAGGAAAGAAAGCCTCAAGAGGCTAACATTAACCTCCCATACTCCACATATTTTGTTGACTTTCTTTCTAGTATTTGATACACTCACTTACATTTATGACTTATTTATATATCTATTTGGCAGCAATGGCGGCTTGCCTATTTGCGCATATTTATTTCGCAACATGTATTGTTTATTTTCATTCGTACCTCTACAATATTTACGAATGTGTATGATGTTGTTTCATAAAAGTTTCTCGTGAAGTTTGAGTTTACAAAAAAGTTTTCAATCATCCATGTTTTTTAGTAATCGTGGTTTTATATAGAGGAGTATTTTCCTATACTTAAAGATTTTCACAATAAAATTATATAAATGTTATGACTTTCAAGTTAAAGTGTGTATATCATTTTAAGGTGTGACACATATGCTTCGTTGTTGATCGTGGTGCCATTTTAACAACTCTGAGATGTGACTCTATAGGATCTGATTGGAATCTAGCGCATAAACATACATTATACATAATATCAAGTCTATTGGATGTAAGTGTCATACCCTAATTTCGTCCAGGGACTATTGTTTGATGGCATGCAACCTTTGGTTGACCGCTTTGAGGTACTTGGCACCCTTTGTTGCACAATACGTGAAGTTCCGAGACATGCCGAAAATCAAAAGGAAGCATTGTTACGCAAT
The DNA here is from genome assembly GCF_004193775.1 of Glycine soja. Taxonomy (NCBI): domain Eukaryota; kingdom Viridiplantae; phylum Streptophyta; class Magnoliopsida; order Fabales; family Fabaceae; genus Glycine; species Glycine soja. The sequence goes on along the minus strand of NC_041015.1, from coordinate 34,388,243 downwards.
CTGTGAAATTTCGTAACATGCCGGAAATCAAAAGGAAGTTTTGTTACGCAATCCGTGAGTTTTCATAACATTCCGAAAGCTAAAAAAGGAGTAATTACATGACCCGTAAGGTTCCGTAACCTTACGGAAAGAAAACAAGTATCGTTACGAAATTCGTAAAGTTTCGTAACGTTACGGAAAAAGAATCACAAAAAAAAACAAAGGGGAGTGTATTTAGTAAAAAGGGGGTGCAAATAGCAACCAGGCCCACTTGGGCCTTGTTCCTCCAGAAGGCGATTGCTTCTGGAGGAAGCAACCTGGCTCGCCTGGGCGAGCTGGGTGGCAAGCTCCTCCCCTATTTTCCTATAAATCGAGGGAGGAGTGAAGAAGAAAAGGGTTCAGCCCTCTTGGCATTTCGTAATCACTTAAAATTAGTGAGGAAAATAGTTTCCGTGCAGAAAATCCAAGCCGAGGTGCTTCCGTAATGTTTCCGTAACATTTCCGTGGGTGATTTCGCGAAGATTTTCAACCGTTCTTCATCGTTCGTCGTTCGTTCTTCGTCGTTCTTCGGTCTTCAACCGATAAGTTCCTGAAATCGAACTTTTCAATTCATTCTATGTACCCTTGGTGGTCCCCACTTGTTTCACGTGCTTTTATTTTCATTTCATTTACTTTCTGCACCCCCTTTTGACGTGCTTCAGTCATTTACTTTAGTCATTTTCTCGCCTAATCAAAAAATAAAATAAATTTCCACCGATCATTTGATTTGTAATATCCGTTAATTTCTGTTAAAATGAAATTCGACCGTTCGGTCATGTCGTAACCACGGTGGAAACCAAAAAGAGGTAAAATAATAATATAATAATAAAAAAATATCTTTTAGTAAAATAAACCAAAAAAAGCAATTGGACGTTTCTCTTTGGAATTTCTCTTTCTTGATTGAATTGACTAATAACTAAAGTGAAACTAAGGCTAAAATGAACTCGCAAAGTCAAGCTTGTCCGCAAAAAAATCACTAAAAAGGATTTTAAGGTTCAATACCTCAGTTTTTCTCACCAAGTAAAAATGGATCATTTTAAGGTCCAACACCTTAAAAGGACCACCTTCCAAGTAAAAAGAATCGCTTGATTCACCCTTAAGAAAGAACTACGTAGGTCTGATTTCCTCTTCAATGGAGGATACGTAGGAGCAAGAGTCCCGCTTTTGTCGACCTCAAAAATAAAAAAGAAATAAAATGTTTCAATACATAATTTCACACAATCCTAATATAAGGCTGTTGTCCTTTAGGACAAACGTGAGAGGTGCTAATACCTTCCTCAAACGTAAATACAACTCCCGAATCTAGAATATTCTTCATGACCGGTTTCCTTCGGTTTTTCCGACGTTTTCCACAAATAAACGTTGGTGGCGACTCCGCGCATTTTCCTCCTTTGGAAGACGCACCCGTAAGCCTCACCTCGCTCGCCCGCGAAAGGATAGGTTGCGACAGTTGGCGACTCCACTGGGGACTGTAAGAGTGAGTTAGGCATTTTAGGAAAGTGTGGAATTGTGAAACTTTGTGTGTGCATTTCTTTGAACTGTGTAAATATAATAAATGTTGTCTTTTCCACATTTTTACACTGCATTCTAAGCACCCACGGGTTTGAGTAAAAAAGGGTCCCTATACCCGGGTCCATGGGAATCTAAGGAGTGGAGGTGAATCTATGGTCATGCTAGGTCTCCGACTTGCTTGATAATAGTGAAACCTCGCCTAGAGCTTTCTCTCTTTATAATGTGTTGTCGCTGGTATTCCATACCGCCGCAATATTATTATCTTGAGTGATGATACCTCTAGAAAACAACCATGTGAGATATGGATCGTTGGGAGTAGTTATTAGAGACCCCTAGATATTATCCTATAGGTCCCCAAATAGGGGCATGGAGCAAACACACTCTGTGCCATTTGTTCTCATGCATTCTTCTGCGGGTAGCACATAAATTATAGTCTTGCTGTATAGCTAGTGATATCTTGTCTCTTTAGAGTAATGCGTCACTTTTTAATGCATACGTTGGGGCACCGCAATGCCTAGAACGTAGTATTAAAAAGATGGTTCTTTTTCGGTCTCATATATGTAAATTACCACTTGTTTTTCTTTTCGTTTCATGCATGCGCATTGCATCATTCATATCGGAGCCTTGATTCACCCCTTTTTAGGTAAATGATGGGGACTAGATGTCACCAGCCTTAAGGAGTTGGGACGGTTGATGAGACCCCTCCAAAGGCAAGCCTTCCACAAAGTGTACGGAAAGATTTTAGATTTGACCACAGCGGAGGTATTTACAGAAGCCGTTGTATCCCTCGCCCAATACTATGACCAGCCGTTGAGATGCTTCACGTTTGGGGACTTCCAAATAGTACCGATTGTCGAAGAATTTGAGGAGATTTTAGGATGCCCTCTTGGGGGAAGAAAACCGTATCTTTTCTCTGGGTTTCTTCCCTCCTTGAGCAAGATTGCAGCTGTGGTCGGAGTTTCGGCAAGAGAGTTGGATCGTATGAAGCAAACTCGAAATGGCGTAGTGGGCCTACCGCAAAAATACTTGGAAGGCAAGGCAAGGGATATGGCGAATCAAAAGGAATGGGTCCCGTTTGCGGATATACTAGCTTTGCTAATCTTTGGGGTTGTCCTCTTTCCAAACGTGGACGGTTTGGTGGACCTAGCCGCAATTGATGCTTTCCTTGCATATCACCATAGCAAGGAGAGCCCGGTGGTAGCTATCTTGGCGGACATATTTGATACATTTGACCGAAGATGCGAGAAGAACAGCGCACGGATTGTCTGTTGTTTACCCACTCTTTGTGTGTGGTTGGTTTCGCACCTATTCCAACAAGACATAAGGCACCCGTGTCAGCTTCAAAGTTATCGCTCGTGCGTCGAAAAGAGAATAGTAGATTGGGACCAATACTTGGCTGGGATAGGAGGCAGCACAATCAACTGGTTTCCTCGATGGAAGGAAGGAAAAGAGGGAGTTCTCTTCTCATGTGGGGACTACCCAAACGTTCCGTTGATAGGGACGAGGGGTTGTATTAATTATAATCCCACACTTGCCATAAGACAGTTAGGGTACCCCATGAGGGGAGCACCAACGGAAGAGAGCCACTCGCCTTTCCTTGTGAGAGATTTCGGCGTGCAAAGTCTCAAGATTATACAAAGAGTCCACAAGGCATGGGAAAGCCCGTTAAGGAAAGATAAAGAACTTAGGGGCATCCGTAATGGCATCATCGACGGTTATCATGAATGGCTAAGAGTTCATACACGAGGGTTAGATTGGCTCTCCAAGTTGAAAATTATCAACGAGGAGAACTTCGAAGCTCCGAAAGAGGATGAAGAAGTCCAAGCTCTAAATCAGAGCTAGGAAAGGAAAGACTCGCCAAAGAAAAATTCAAGTCAGTCGCTACAGACATCCGGAAAGAGTGTGCCGAATTATGAGAGGAAAATGTGGCTACCACAAGAGTCCTCGAACGAGAAACCAAGAAGGCTCACAAGGAAGAGCATGGCCGAAATAAATTCCGATGAGCTTTGTGGGGCAGCAATAATGAGCTCAAGCTCCGGAGAGAGGAAAAAGATCATTCACGAGTGCATGGCATGGTCTTAAAGGAGGAGTTAGTTGCGTGCTTGAGATCCAAGAGGAGTTTGGCCCGACACTTAGAAGCCACAGAGCAAAGCATGCTAGCTATAATAGGGCAGTACAAAGAAGAGTTAAACCAGTCTTTGACTCATGAACAAAAACTAGTAGAGGACTTCGCACAAGCGTACGCCGAGAAGGAAGCAAGAGGGAGGGTGATTGATGCATTGCATCAAGAAGCGACCATGTGGATGGATAGGTTTGCCTTGACCTTAAATGGAAGTCAAGACCTCCCGCGACTACTAGCCAAAGCAAAGGCCATCGCTGAAGTGTGTTCAACCCCAAAGGAAATTCACGGGCTAATCAATTACTGTCAACACATGATAGATTTGATGGCCCATATAATTAGAAACTTAACGGTTCTATTGTAACACTTTTGTATGATCTTGGCTAGATAAAAGCTTTATTCCCTTTTATAAAAAGAGAAGTTCTGAAACTCATCACATTGTCTAAAATAGGCCTTGAGGTGGATCCAAGTGCTCTGATCATTCATTAGCATATTCATGTTTTGGTGGCATACTCACCACTGTTTGTTTCTTTAGGGAACTCACCATAACTAAAAAAGCGCAAAGGCACCCCTATAACACTCGATCCAGAAGTAGGATGGATAACGAAGAGGGAGTGCAAGAACAGATGAAGGCCGACCTATCAGCCTTAAAAGATCAAATGGCTTCTATCAAGGAGGCCATGCTAAAGCTTCAAAAAACTATAGAAGATAATGCTACGGCGGTCGCTTCCAATACAGCTAGGGAAGCGGAACCGGTGCTACAGCCCGCAATAAACTTGGGCCAAGATAGAAACACGACGGGTTTCAATCGGAGGTATAGTCCTCAAGCCTACCCTTATGGTTTGCCTCCGGACTTCACTCCCCGTACTGCTCCAGGCGATTTGAGCCAAGCCCCTACCTTCGAGGGGCAGCTCCCTCCTCATGCCGACTATCCTCTGCAAGAAGATGATGAAGGAGATGCCCATTTAGGCCCTCTACCTCCCCTCAAGGAACCAGCCCCCCATGAGTTGCCCCGACAAAACATAGTCCGCCACGTCCCATCTCCATCCGCACCCGTTAAGGAACTTGTTCCCTTTGCAAAAGACAAGGGAAAGATTGATCTACTTGAAGAGAGGCTGAGAGCGGTGGAAGGCCTCGGCAACTATCCGTTCTCGGATTTAGTGGATCTATGTCTGGTACCTGACATCATCATTCCCCCAAGTTTAAAGTACCAGATTTTGATAAATATAAAGGGATGACGTGTCCAAAAAGTCATCTTCGGATGTATTGCCGAAGGATGGGGGCATATTCTACGGACGAAAAGCTGTTAATGCACTTCTTTCAAGACAGCTTAGCCGGAGCAACTGTGGCGTGGTACACCAATCTGGAAGCTTCTCAGATCCGGTCATGGAAAGACTTGGCAACTGCCTTCATTAGGCAGTACCAATATAACATGGATATGGCTCCTGATCGGAACCAACTTCAAAGCATGACCAAGCGGGAACATGAGTCCATTAAAGAATATGCTCAAAGGTGGAGAGACCTAGCAGCCCAAGTCGTCCCGCCTATGACTGAAAGGGAAATGATCACGATTATGGTAGATACATTGCCCACATTCTACTATGAGAAGCTGATAGGATATATGTCGGCTAACTTTGCAGACCTCGTCTTCGCCGGAGAAAGAATTAAGTCCGGACTGAGAAAAGGCAAGTTTGAATATGCCTCCAACGCTACCCCCAACAACAATAGAAGAGCCCCAGTGGTGGGCACACGGAAAAAGGAAGGAGATACCCACGCGGTCACCACCGCCCCAACATGGATGAAAACGCCCCAAAATGCCCACACAACCACCCGAACTTTTCGATCTGAGCCAGAAGTTCCCTCCCAACTCAAATGGAAGGGCCTCCCACAACAGAAAAAACGCATGCCCAACACACAGCTCTAGCCACTCCCCGACCAGCCAATAATACAACTCCTGGCTCAAGCTATAACAATGCACGACGCCTGCCGAAAGACGAGTTCTCTCCTATTCCCATGGCATATTCCGAGTTGTGGCCCTCATTATTGGAAAATCATTTGGTGGTGGCCATACCCAAGGTCTTCCAGCCACCATACCCCAAGTGGTACAACTCGAATGCCACATGCGCATACCATAGTGGAGCCCCCGGACACAACATTGACTCTTGCCTGCCATTCAAGTATAAGGTGCAACACCTAATAAATGTCGGTTGACTATCATTTCAAGAAGAGGGCCCCAACGTTAAAACCAATCCACTAGCCATTCATGGAGGAGCTAGCGTGAACGCCATCGAAAAGGATAGGCCGTCAAGGTCAAAGAGGTTAGAAGATGTGGCTACGTCTAGACAATTCATCTACCAGTCGTTGCAGGCAGCATGCATGGTCTCTCGTGGCGGAGGCGAAAGTGACGAATGTCTGTTTCATCTCGGGGAATCACACGACATGGAAGCCTACCCCGCGGTGGAAGAATTACTTCAACGGCTCATGGATTGGGGGTAGCTCGAAGTGTCCGAGGGAGATAAGGAAGAATCGCAAATTTGCATGCAGTCGGAAGAAAGGAAAGTTCCCCCAACCCCCAAAGCCCTAGTAATATGTTTCACTAGGAATGTGACCGGCTCCAGGCCCATGTACCCCCCGACAGCGCCCAAGCCAACGCCGTTTTCCTATCAAAGCAATAAGGTTGTTCCATGGAAGTATACCCCTCCCGCTTTTGGAGAAAGAGCTGCAACTGAGGTTGACTCCTTGTCAGCCAAGGTGACCAACATCACCGGCCTTAGTGGCGTAACCCGCAGTGGCCGGGTGTTCGCTCCCACTCACTCGGCGGAATTTCCCTCCAAGGGGAAAGCACCCATGATCCAAGAACCCACAGACACGGCCACACCCTCAAAAGAAGTGGATCCCCCGGTGGTAAAAGGAGCTGAAAAGAAAGAAGGTCTTCAAGGAAAGGCGGTGACCTTGGAAGAGGCTCATGAGTTCCTTCGTCTCATCCAACAAAGCGAGTTTAAAGTAGTTGAGCAACTGAATAAAACTCTGGCAAGGATCTCTTTGCTCGAACTGCTCATAAACTCCAAGCCTCATCGTGCACTATTGGTAAAGGTCCTCAACGAAGCCCACGTAGCACACGACATCTCAGTCGAGGGTTTTGAAGGCACTGTTAATCATATAACTACCAATAACTATATCGCGTTCGCGGAAGAAGAGATTCCCGTCGAAGGGAGAGGGCACAACAAAGCTCTACATGTGTCTGTCAGATGCATGGACCATGTCGTCGCTAAGGTGTTCATCGACAATGGTTCGAGTTTAAATGTGATGCCAAAGACCACCTTGGAGAAACTTCATTTTAATGCGTCACGTCTAAAGCCAAGTTCAATGGTAGTACGAGCCTTTGATGGTAGTCGACGGGAGGTAATGGGGGAAATCGACATCCCCATTCAGATAGGCCCCCACACTTGCAATGTGGTTTTTCAAGTGATGGACATAAATCCCGCCTACACCTGCCTTTTGGGGAGACCCTGGATTCACGCGCTAGGAGTGGTCCCTTCAACGCTTCATCAGAAATTGAAATTCGCGGTTGGTGGACTCTTGGTGATAGTGTCAGGCGAGGAAGATATGTTGGTGAGCTGTCCCTCCTCCGCACCATATGTAGAAGCAGCGGAAGAATCATTAGAAACGACTTTCCAATCCTTCAAGGTGGTGAGTTGTGCCTCTGTGGAAATGAGTCCGTTGCTGCCTTGTCTCTCTAATGCGACCCTAATGGTGGCACGGGTGATGCTCAGGCACAGTTATGAGCCCGGAATGAGTCTGGGCAAGGACAACCACGGGAATGCCGATGTGGTCGACATTAGGGGAAACCCTTACAAATATGGGTTGGGGTATGAACCCGGGAAACCGAGAAGAAGGAATGCACCGTCAAGACTCCGGGCAGATAGGGCATGGCCCGGCCATGTTAGCCAGTGTTTCACAAGTGTCGGGATAATGTTCGAGGAAGAGGTGGCGGCAATAGGAGAGGAGTCTCCACAAGATCCGCCAAGTTTCGTGCGACCATGTCATCCCAATTCCCAAGTGGGGAATTGGCACGTGATAAGCCAGTCGGAAGTCTATACCGCTGATTCAATGTAATTAAAGGCTATAGATTCCTTTCTCTTTTGTTTTGTGAAATCTACCTTATTAAATAACAAAGAGATCTTGTTTCATCTGTTCTTGCGATTCCACCTTTTCTCATATCATTTTGCATGTTTTTGTTTTTGTCTTGAATGGTATAGATGTGAGGGTCGATTCTTTGAGGATCCTAACAACGAGGGTTTGATAATCGATTTTGACTGAGAAGTAAGTCAAACAATAAACGAGGAAGAGGACGTCCTTTCACCAGAGTTGGAGAGGTTGATCGCTTAGGAAGAACGCGAAATGAAGCCTCACCAAGAGGAAATCGAACTGATAAACTTAGAAACCGGAGAGGGAAAGAAAGAAGTGAAAGTAGGAACCGGTATGACCGCACCTATCCGCCAAGGTTTGATAACCCTCTTGAAGAATATCAAGACATCTTTGCGTGGTCGTACCAAGACATGCCAGGTCTCGACCTCGACATTGTGCAACATAAGTTGCCATTGAATCCTGGGTCTTCCCCGGTTAAGCAAAAACTACGAAGGATGAGACCCGAAATGTCTTTGAAAATTAAAGAGGAAGTGAGAAAGCAGTTCGATGCGGGTTTCTTGGCTGTAGCTCGATACCCGGAGTGGGTAGCCAACATTGTCCCGGTCCCAAAAAAGGACGGCAAAGTGCGAATGTGCGTAGACTATCGGGACTTAAACCGAGCCAGTCCTAAAGACAATTTTCCCTTGCCACACATTGATATACTGGTAGATAACACAGCCAAGTTCGCCCTTTTCTCCTTTATGGATGGTTTCTCAGGGTATAATCAGATAAAGATGGCACCCAAAGACGTGGAGAAGACTACTTTCGTCACCCTATGGGGAACATTCTGCTATAAAGTGATGGCCTTCGGGTTGAAAAATGCGGGGGCAACCTATCAGCGTGCCATGGTGGCGTTGTTCCACGACATGATGCATAAAGAGATAGAAGTCTATGTAGATGACATGATTGCCAAATCTCGGACCGAGGACGAACACCTCGTCAATCTGCGTAAGCTGTTTGGAAGGCTGCGGAAATACCAACTGAAACTAAACCCCGCCAAGTGCACCTTCGGGGTGAAATCGGGGAAGTTATTGGGATTTATCGTGAGCCAGAAAGGGATAGAGATAGATCCTGAGAAAGTGAAGGCCATTCTCGAAATGCCAGAGCCATGCACGGAGAAGTAGGTTCGAGGTTTCCTGGGCAGGTTGAATTACATCGCGAGATTTATCTCGCAACTCACCCCTACCTGCGAGCCCATCTTCAAACTATTGCGTAAGAACCAGGCGGTCCTGTGGAACAGTGACTGCCAAGAGGCCTTCGAAAAAATCAAATAGAGCCTCGCGAATCCTCCAGTGCTCATGCCACCTGTAACAGGAAAACCTCTTTTCTTGTACATGACTGTGTTAAACGAGTCTGTGGGATGCGTGTTGGGTCAGCACGATGACTCTGGGAAAAAGGAACAAGCCATTTACTATTTAAGCAAGAAGTTTACCGCCTGTGAGATGAATTACTCAATGTTGGAAAGGACGTGTTGTGCCTTGGTATAGGCGTCACATCGTCTTAGGAAGTAGATGCTCAGCCATACCACGTGGCTTATTTCCAAAATGGATCCCGTGAAATACATCTTTGAGAAGTCGGCCCTCACAGGACAAATCGCTAGGTGGCAGGTGCTACTATCTGAATTCGATATTGTGTACGTCACCCAAAAGGCGATAAAGGGAAGCGCTTTGGCAGATTATTTGGCCCAACAACCCCTCCAAGATTATCGGCCGATGCACCCTGAGTTCCCGGATGAAGACATCATGGCCCTATTCGAAGAGAAGCGGACGCACGAAGATATAGACAAATGGATTGTTTGTTTCAATGGAGCATCTAATACTTTGGGCCATGGAGTAGGGGCAGTCCTTGTATCTCCAGATGATCAATGTATTTCTTTCACGGCCAGGCTAGGTTTCGATTGTACCAACAATATGGCTGAATATGAAGCGTGTTCCCTTGGGGTTCAAGCGGCCATTGATTTTGACGTAAAGCTACTCAAAGTGTATGGAGACTCGGCTTTGGTAATACGCCAGTTGAGAGGAGAATGGGAAACTAGGGATCCAAAGTTGATACTCTATCAAACTCATATCTTGAAGTTAGCCGAATTCTTTGACGACATTTCTTTCCACCACATACCTCGAGAAGAGAACCAAATGGACGATGCATTAGCCACCTTGGCATCCATGTTTCAACTTGCCCCACACGGGGATTTGCCGTACATTGAATTCAAATCTCGGGGCAAGCCGGCACATTGTTGTGCGATAAAGGAAGAGCGAGATGGGAAATCGTGGTATTTCGACATCAAACAATATGTTGAGAACAAAGAATATCCACCAGGGATTTCCGACAATGACAAAAGAATGTTAAGGAGATTGGCTACTGGTTTCTTTGTGAGTGATACCATCCTGTACAAACGAAACCACGACATGACCCTCCTGCGATGCGTAGATGCCAAAGAGGCGAACTACATGATTGAGGAAATCCACGGGGGTTCATTTGGGACACATGCCAATGGGCATGCTATGTCCAGGAAGATCCTTAGAGCAGGTTATTACTGGCTCACTATGGAAAGCGATTGTTGCGCCCATGTAAGGAAATGCCATAAATGTCAAGCGTAAGCGGACAATGTCAATGTTCCGCCACATCCTCTGAATGTTATGTCCGCCCCTTGGCCTTTTTCCATGTGGGGGATAGATGTCATTGGGGCCATCGAACCCAAAGCTTCGAACGGTCATCGCTTCATTCTCGTGGCGATAGATTATTTCACCAAATGGGTCAAAGGGCTTCTTATACCAATGTCACGAGGAGTGTGGTGGTCAGATTCATAAAGAAGGAACTGATTTGTCGACACGGACTCCCTAGGAAGATCATTACTGACAATGGCACCAATCTGAACAACAAAATGATGCAGGAAATGTGCGGGGATTTCAAGATCCAGCATCATAACTCCACCCCCTATCGGCTAAAGATAAATGGGGCTGTGGAGGCTGCAAATAAAAATATTAAGAAGATTATTCAGAAGATGATGGTGTCATACAAAGATTGGCATGAGATGTTGCCTTTTGCCCTGCATGGATATCGAACCTCGGTACGAACTTCTACTGGGGCAATGCCATATTCCTTGGTTTATGGGATGGAAGCGGTACTCCCATTTGAGGTAGAGGTCCCTTCCAGAAGATATTAGCAGAATCGGGCCTAGAAGAATTAGAATGGGCTCAAACACGCTACGACCAGCTCAACCTTTGGGCATTTTTCATTTTTCACAGTATAAAATTAAAATAAAATAGTAAAACAATTTGAAATTTTATGGGAAATTACATACATGCTCTACAATGCTCTAACACCATGAAATATAATTTATCTCACCGAAATATGTAGTTTAAACCAACTTTTTAATGAAATAAGAGTACAAGACAAATTGACTCAAATAGACATAAAAATCAAAATAAAATAGCAAACAACTTAGAAATTCATGAGCTTTTATGGACACACTCCTCATTATGATTAACATATAGGAATGGTCTCGTTTCACCAAAATACACCATTATTTTTTGTGGAAAAAGTAGCTTCGAGCAAATTTAGAAATTTTCAATATAAATTCCATTAAAAATATCAAAATACCTTAAAAATTCACGAGACTTTTTGGACATGTTCCATGAAGCTATTAGCATATTGCTACTGTTTGAAATCACCAAAACAACTCACAAAAAATGCCTCACAATTTCTAAACTCTTCGTTGCAAGAGGTGTAAACATAACCATTTTCAAGCACAAATAGATTTTTCACCAAATACACAACACTTAGAATTCCATTCTAGATGGGTATGAAGAAGAACTTCATAAAAATAAGAAAAAGGCTTGAGAAGAAGGGAAAACCCCTCCCATACCTTAGTAACCACAACTCCAAATTTGAAGAAAAATAGGTTTTCTTGTAGCTCTTGATGTCCTCTTTACTATACTTGGGATTAAGGGCAAGGCCTTTGAGGAGCTTATAAGCTCCTTTGACTAGCTTATAAACTACTTTAACCAATGGTACATGAGCTTATTTTCCATAAACTAGCTTAAGAAAAATAAACTAGCTTATAAGCTACTAACTTTTGTTCTTTTCAATTTTATTCTTACTATTTTATTTAAATTTTTTTTTTTACCCTTTTATTGAATTTTAAAAACCTCTTATATTTTATTTGTTGTCTAGAAAAACTCTTGTATCGAATTTGATGTTCATACATGCACATGACAATTAACTTGTCAATTGTTATCACTACATCATTCTTTAAGGTTAGAAACCTCAACAAAAAGAGATTAAATTTTACCAATCATAGTTAGGCGATCTAATTTGTATCATGTTTTTATAGTCATGCAAGTGAGAGACGTATGCATCTTAAGTTCTTCTTGTACAAATAGAAAAATAAATGTTTAAGAAAATTATAAAAAAATATTATCCTACTTTTTAAGATGATAAGTTATTAGAAATAAAATTCAAATGTTAAAAATATTAAATATGTCTTTTTACGTCATTTGTCATTTATCAGTTACCATATCAAGTAGTCTTATCAAATAATTTCAATTAAATCGACTAACTTATAAGTTTTTAGTTAATTTTTAACTTTTCAACTCTTAGCTTATTGATTTTAGATAGTTTATAAGCTAGTTTTATCAAACATAAATACTAGAGAGACAAAGGAGAAGATAACACACAAAGGAAAGAGAGAATAAAAAAATGAATCCCTCCCTCTCTTTTAATCAAGGTCCACGCTCTCTTCCTTAGGGTAGGGTCCTTCTCTTTTTTGTTTTGGACCCCCTAAACCCTAATTGGTGGGGCCCATTTGTCTTAGGGTTAGGGTATTTTAGTGCTTATGGTACTAAGGTTCTTAATCTTAGCTTATGGTTAATTAATTAACATTAATCATGTGCACTCTTATTATTTAATTTTTAACTAGTGACTCTAGGGTTTAATTAATTAAAAATTATTTTGATTAAATTTAATTTCCTTAATTAAAACTTTACACCATTAATTACTTCAAAACAATTAATTTTACTTGTTACAATTAGTTTTATATTCATTCAAAAGTTCGCCATAATTACTACCATGTCATTAATGAATGTCTTCCTCTTACTTTGACTAAGTTTAACTAGATAACTAGTCTTTGACTTGGATTGATTAAACTTAATTTAAGTCAAAACTTAGTATAAATTAATTTTTCTTTATGTGTAAGTCACTTCTAATTACTAATCACCTTAATTCACAAAATATATTTTTCCTTATCTATAGCACTATTACACAATAATTTTCCGCAACCATACAATAACTTAACTTTGAGTAAATTACTATAAAAATTCTAGTATTCTTCCCTTCACCTTATTTCTTGGGATGAAAGATTTTAAACTTATTTCAAAACTTTGTTTTTTGCAAAAAGCTTCTAAATATACAAACACACTATTCAACTTTCTTCTAGTTTATTTGTTTTGTTTTAACTTTCACAATTAGACATTCCCAATATTATCTTTCTTCTTTTTCTTATACTTATATTTAATACATTGTTTCTTAGAAGTTACAGTTAGCATATATATATATATATATTATAATTCATTTTCTTTACTACTTACCTTTAAATTTAATTTTAATTTTAAAAACATAAATAGTTAATATCACAATTTAAATTATTTATTATAAATTCAAAACAATTTACATATTTAAAAGTATTTACTTATTCATTATCAATTTATCTATAATACATGATATAATTATGTAAAAATATTTGAATATTATCTTTATTATAAAGTTTTTATATAAAAATAAACATCTATCAAATAGAAAACTTAGGTCCCATTTGGGATAGTTGCTGATTTTTAGTTTTAAAATTTTTAAAAATCAAAACTAGTTTTAGTTTTGTGTTTTAATTAATTTTTTATTTTTTAAAAAAATTAGGTCATGGTAACAACAATTATGGAATGATGGTGATAATTAGAATATATTTTTTAAAATTAAAAATTAAATTTATAAAATCTTTTTTCTTAATTTTGATATGAATGTAAAACTGTTTTTAAATTGAATTAAAAATTAATTCAACTTCACCTTTGTCAAACACAATTACTTTGGAAATTACATTTAAATACTTAAAATGAGAAATTCACAACCACCAACTGAAAATAGAAATAAAATTATTGTAATGATGGATGATGAGGACGATGGACGGCAACGCATGGTTCATGTGCAAAACAGAGAGAGATGGAAGAAGAATAAGGTTGGACTCGAGTGTGCCCAAAAGAAAGAGGAAACAGAAAACGGAAGAAAGGAAACAAGGAGAGAGAAAAAAGAGAGAAGCAAACAAATTCAATCAGATCGAATGCTATCTTGACGTCCGCAGCAACAGACCACTCTCTCTCTCCCCTTCTCTCTCTATTTTCTCTCTCTAAAAAGACCTCAACAGAACAGAGCCCCGAAGAAGAAGTAGAAGAAGAAACCCTAAAAACAAAGGACCAGCTCAACTCAACTCAACTCAACTCAGCAACTCTTCATATTCTTCCACACAATTCAAATTCTTTTTTCATTTTTTCTCTCTCTAACCACTGTTTTTCTCTTCGGTTTCAACTCGGTAGGTCTCGCTGAGTCCAACTCACTCTCTTTCTTCCGAGTCATGGATCGTTGATTCTCTTCACCTAGGGCTCGATCGACCTTTTCTTATTTCGCTTCTTTTTGTATCTTTTTTATTTTAATTTTTTTTAACTCAACGGCGCATTTTAGTTTGATTAAATTCAATTTCTTTTATTTCTTGTTTATTTATTTATTTATTTTTTAATTGAACTTGAGGCTTGGTTGGGGAAGAAGCTAATTTGGTAATTTTTTTTAAAGGTTTTATTAATTAGTGTGATTTATTATATTACTATATTTGTTTTTAAATGTTATGGTATTCTGTGGACCGTTGTTAATGACTTGGATCTGAAAATTGGTGTGTTGTGCAGAGACTCATGTGGAAGGTGTTTGAAGAGTGCACATTTCAGTGTTTGGGTTTGTTTTGGAGGCACAGCGAGGGTGTGGAGGAGTTTTTTGGGTTGAAATGAAACGTTGTGTCGATTAAGATTTAGAGGGTTTGTTTGTGGACATGTTTTGTGTACTAGGCTGTGGTTATTATTATTGTTGGGCTTAGGTTTGTGAAAGGGGCAGTGATAGTGAAAGAATGGTGCCTCCTGGGCCACCCACGCCGATTGGTGGTGCCCAGCCTGTGCCGCCGTCTCTTTTGAGGTCGAATTCGGGAATGTTGGGGGGCCAAGGGGGCCCTGTGCCTTCACAAACTTCGTTCCCTTCGCTGGTGGCGCAGCGAAACCAGTTTAACAACATGAATATGCTAGGGAATATGTCTAATGTGACTTCCTTGCTGAATCAGTCTTTCCCGAATGGAATTCCAAATTCAGGGCATGGTGGCCCTGGGAACAGCCAGCGCAGCGGAGGCATTGATGCTAGGGCGGAAGCGGATCCACTATCTGGTGTTGGCAGTGGAATGAATTTTGGCAATCAGTTGCAATCAAATTTGATGAACCCTGGTTCATCTGGTCAAGGTCAGGGTCAACAGTTTTCAAATGCTTCTGGTAGTCAGATGTTGCCAGATCAACAGCATTCGCAGCAACTTGAACCTCAGAATTTCCAACAACATAGTCAGCCATCAATGCAACAGTTCTCTGCTCCTTTGAATGCTCAGCAGCAGCAGCAGCAGCATTTTCAGTCCATTCGAGGAGGGATGGGTGGTGTTGGGCAGGTGAAGTTGGAGTCGCAGGTAAACAATGATCAGTTTGGGCACCAGCAGCAGTTGCCGTCAAGGAATCTTGCTCAGGTGAAGTTGGAACCGCAACAACTTCAAACATTGAGAAATATGGCACCGGTGAAACTGGAGCCCCAGCATAATGATCAGCAGTTTTTGCATCAGCAACAACAGCAGCAGCAGCAGCATCAACAACAACAACAGCAACAACTGCTCCACATGTCAAGGCAATCCTCTCAGGCTGCTGCTGCTCAGATGAATCATCTTTTGCAGCAGCAGAGACTTTTGCAATATCAACAACATCAGCAGCAACAGCAGCAACTCCTGAAGACAATGCCTCAACAACGGTCCCCGCTATCACAGCAGTTTCAACAGCAAAATATGCCTATGAGGTCTCCTGTGAAACCAGCATATGAACCCGGGATGTGTGCTAGGCGGCTGACACATTACATGTATCAGCAGCAACATAGACCTGAAGTAATAATTATTCTTGATGTTGTGTTTTTCTAAAATCTAAATATGTATATCTTCTGTCTTATGATGATGCATTTGCACTTGATTTTATGCAGGATAACAATATTGAATTCTGGAGGAAATTTGTTGCTGAGTATTTTGCTCCAAATGCCAAAAAGAAGTGGTGTGTTTCCATGTATGGAAGTGGCAGACAAACTACTGGAGTTTTCCCTCAGGTCTGCTGCAAGAGAAAACCTTATAAACTATTTCTGATGCCTGGATAACTTCATCTAAGTTAGTCTCTTGATTATTCAATAATGTCTGTAGTATTCTCCATTGTACCATTTTCCTTTGTTAGCATCTTAATTTTGATGTTGTTATTGCCATATTATTATGTATCAAGCAACGTTTGTCTTGGAAATTCTATGGGAATCAAGGTGCAACCATGTTGAGTTCCTGAAGCTAAGCATTAGTTTAAGGCGCTAACATATTGACTTTTGAAATATTTTCAGGATGTATGGCACTGTGAAATATGTAATTGCAAACCTGGGCGTGGGTTTGGTAAGTTCTTTTTGTAATTTATCAGTTTTACTCTGTCCAGTTTAGTTTTGGTCTGTTATTATCTTACTGTTAGTGTTATGAATTTTTTAAAATGTCAGATGTTTAAAAATATGATTATGCTGCACTATCTTCCTCCTGAAGTTTTTTTGTGTTTTCAGAAGCAACTGCTGAGGTTCTTCCCAGGCTTTTCAAAATAAAATATGAAAGTGGTACTTTGGAAGAGCTACTTTATGTTGACATGCCTCGGGAATATCATAATTCCTCTGGCCAGATTGTTCTAGATTATGCAAAAGCAATACAAGAAAGCGTTTTTGAGCAACTTCGTGTTGTTCGTGATGGTCAACTTCGAATAGTTTTCTCTCCAGACCTGAAGGTTGTGAATAGGAGTAATTACCTTTAGCTTTTACTAAAAGTCAGTGTACATTATTGTTGATATTGTCTTTATATCCAAATAAATAGTTGGTTGATATTTTGTTTGTTATTTCCTTTTCAGATATGCTCTTGGGAATTTTGTGCTCGACGCCATGAAGAGCTCATCCCCAGAAGATTGTTAATACCTCAGGTTGGTGATTAAATAATTTATTTATGAGAGGCTTTATATCCTGATCATATATCAATATATGCATACAAGATGTTCTATTATGATGGCTAACAGATATTTTTGGCTGAGAATTAAACAGACTTTATATGTGTGATACAAACTGAGTTCCACAGTATTAGAAATGAAAAAATATAGCAAGAATGGAAAAACAAGATGCTGAATGTATTATTCAGATTAAGGAAAATTCTGTAAAATAGGGTCTCTACTGCCTAGAGCTCTTCTCCTTTAGAGAGCTACTGCCCCCTACCCATAACTAACAAAATGTTATGCTAGGATACTCCAGCCTCACTCCCCTTCTCTCCAATATTCCACTATTCAGTAACTAATTCCCTCCTTTTTCTCACTCATTGCCAGCTTGTCATTCTTCTTGGTCTTCTCCATCTATTCCTTCTGGTGTAAACTTCCCAAACTTTGGGCCCATGAGGCAATTGTTGAGCCCACATTTCCTTCTGACCCTGTAACCCATTTGAGGTTCTGTGCCATGTGACTTGCAAGTTTTGAAGTTGTTATTTGGTAATATCGTTTGCCAATCATCACTAAATGTATTCTTGGTTTTGCTGCTAGTTTTGTTTTTTGCCAGGAATGATTTCTAGAGATTTTAATAGAGTAATTCTTGCTTATATATTTTGATTATTGATTCCAATGACAATGACAGGGTGTTGTGCATTATGATTATTTATTCTTATATGTACTCTATTGTTGTATGCAGGTTAGTCAACTTGGAGTAGTTGCTCAAAAATACCAGGCATTTACTCAAAATGCAACACCCAATTTATCCGTTCCAGAGTTACAAAATAATTGCAATCTGTGAGTCCATTTTCCCTTTATTCTTTATGAGCTACAGTATTTTATTAATGATCTTATTGCGAAATTGTTATGATGTACCTGCAAAATTGTTGCTGCTCTTGAAACTTGTACTTTATTTGTTTGTTATTAGTAACTTTCTGCTTCATATGTTACTGGATTTTATTACATTCTGAATGTGTTCATAGTGGTTTCTAACAAAATCCTATTTTTAATTTGTTTATGTTGCAATGAAAGAACAAATGACTTGACTTATTTAAAGTCTACCTATCCTTGACTCATACATCTAATTAATGGGAGATGGTTTTTATCTGTGCTCCCCTGCCATTGCATGTGTCCTTGAAAGAATTTAGGAATTGCAGCCATTTTGATTTCATCCAAAATTATATATATATATATATATATATATATATATATATATATATATATATATATATATAGTTTTTAATTTTCAAAGATATTTTTCCTGGGTTTTATGTGACTTCTAAACTCAGGCGCTGCGTTAGGAAATTAGCGTGTCTTTCCACATCTTGTCATAGTTGGGCTTCAGTGATGTGTCTGATATGTCCCCTTCCTATTTCCACTTATACAACTTCTTCCTGATGTACTTGTGGTCTAACTTAATTATGTTCACTTGATTTAACAAGTCTCTGTTTTCCTCTTCCTAATTTTACATGTTGCATTACTACTTTTCCAGGTTTGTTGCATCAGCCCGTCAGTTGGCAAAAGCTTTAGAAGTTCCATTGGTCAATGATTTAGGATATACAAAGAGATACGTGCGGTGCCTTCAGGTAATGTTCTACTCGTTGAGGCATGTCCTATATTAATATATAAAGTTGAATCCCATTGTGATTTCAACTGCTGGAGTGCTGCATATGAACAGACTGACAAATGTAGTTTTCTTTTTCATGTGCCCTTTAATATTTTCATGGTGTTTTTTTTTTAAATATTTTTTTGGTAATTTTTGGGAGGGTGGTTCTCAAAGGTTTTCCTTTAATAACTTTTGGACGTGCTACCTAAAGAGAGTGATTTTTTCTTCTTACTTTTTAGATTTTCCATGGATAAGTAAATAAAAAGGTATTGGAAAAATTATGGAATTATGAACCAATCGAATATGTTTTCTGATAAACTTTATTGAGTACTGAGTAGGGTCTGCTTAGTTAACTTCACAAACCTTTCTTTTTCTTATGTTGCAGATATCAGAAGTGGTAAATAGTATGAAAGACTTGATAGATTATAGCAGAGAAACCAGAACTGGTCCCATGGGTAAGTTAATGACCTTTGTACTGTTTTATAACACATTTGTTTGCATGTACATGAATATGAATATGAAATTGTATCATTTTATCAAAAGGCCCCAGCTATCTTATCCACATATACTGTTGCAATGTCACCGTTTCTAATTGAACAACGAGCTTTATATCAGTGTTTTCAAATAGCGGCTATCACGGCACTATCATGCTATAGCGTAGCGAGTTTTAGGGAAAACGAAATTGCAATGGCATCACGTTGTGGACTCTGCAAAAATCACAATCACGGGTGTCTTACGCGTCACGGAACCTCATTGCATCGCGGCTGTTGCGTCGTCGGTTTCCGACAAGGTTGAACCTCATTGCGGCACAATTGGGGTTCATCATTTTGAAAGAAAGGAAACCGGGTCAGGTGCGGGCTGCAGATTCAGGTCAGGTACTTCAGAGTTGTTTTGGGCTTGCAGACAAGGCTTTTAGCTTTGTTAAAACTCATGTGCAGTAGTTGCGTGGGTTTTTAAAAGTTTACATGATTGGTTTTTAAAACATCATAATCAAATTTTATGTTTTTACACTATTCTTTTTACTTTTTACTCATGGATTTGGGCTTTCTTCTTATAAGCCCAACAGTAGCATTTTGACTTCTACTTCACACAAGTTTTCAATTTTCCAGACCATTCTAGAGCCTCATAGCATTTCCTCTGATTCTTAGTCACCACGCAAACCTATCCCTACGAAAATTTTCCAGCCTTCTTCTTTGTCCAGTGCCTCTGTTTTTTTACAGGTAACTTTTTTTTCTTTCTTTTGTTTGATACTCCCCCTTCTTCTTTGTCTATGTCATCTCTCTTATACCCGACCTTCTTATTATTCTGATTTTTTAAAAATCACTGTATGGCAAATGAGGGATCATCAAATCCTCCTAGCACTGATCCTGGATGGAAATATTGTACTTGAGGACAAGGAAATAGTTGCATGTGCAATTTCTGTGGCAAGGTTACAAAAGTTGGAATTACTAGAGTAAAAGAACACTTGATGGCAAAGCCAGGGAATGTTGCAGCTTGTGCCAAATGTCCCAAAGAAGTTAGAGAAGAATTATGGGGATATTTGAAGGATTTAACTTTTGAGGAGAATATTATGTTAATGTTTGTCCAGCTTATTTTTATTTGCATATAGCATGCTTTTTTTTTATACATATTTAATTGTTATATATATATTCTATTTCAACCGCTATGCGGCTTCCGCTATTTGGCTGTGACGCTATCCACTATATTCTATAGCGGATTTTCAGCTTTTCACGATTTTCCGTGATCCGGTATTGACAACACTGCTTTATATGGATGTGGGAAGCCTCAATGCCTTTACATTTATCAGTTTATGTTGGGTTAAATTATTTGTTTAGTCCCTTTAGTTTCTTAGTAAATTAATTCAGCATTGTCCCAACTATTATAACTAAATATACAGGTTTCTATAATTTCCAAACTAAATGGCCCTCATTGTCAGATGTCATTATGTCCCTATGATAACTATGTTGACTTCCAAATTAAAAATGCCTAGTATCAAATGGTGATACTAGTGGCAGACCGTTAGGATCCAATTGCAAGGTATGGGACTTGAGTTTCACATTGGATTATGGGATTCTAGTGTAGGTAAGGCTTTAGGCTCTCCAACTACAAGTCTACAACAGCTAGCTTTTGTGGTGAGACTCTCCCAAGGTTCTTATCAATTGGTATCAAACACGTGTGTCTCAGCTGCAAACGAGAGGAGGTGGTGGTGACACCAGCATTGCAGTGTTCGCCTAAGACTAGTCAAAAGGCTAGTGCACAGCCAACCTGCATGAGCACCAGGGCTGAAAAGCGGGGTGGGATGTTAGGATCCAATTGCAAGGTGTGAGACTTGAATTCCGCATTGGAAGTATGAGATTCTAGTGTGGGGTTTATAAGGCTTTGGGCTCTCCAACTACTACAACTAGCTTTTGTGATGTGGCTGTTAGTAGTAGTTATCACTTAGCGTTTGTTAGTACTTGTTAATGAGGGAGTTAGTTAGTTATGCTAGTTAATTAGCTGTTTTAGTTGGTTGAAGAAATACGGGGAGGGAAGAGACAGTACATCTTGTCATTTGTGAGAGAATTGAAGCCTTTGGCATTGGGGAGGTGCAAAAACCTTTGAAGTTCTACAAATTAGGAAGAAATCCCTTGGAGCTGTGGGGGAACTGTTGGTGGATGATCAATGCAGAGCAGTATTTTACTCATAGGCCAAGCCCAACAAAGTTAGGCTAAGGAGTGGATCTTAGTGATGATGGATTATACAAAACAGAAGTGGCCGAGTTCTTTTTCTAAATTCATGGATCAATCCCAACTGATTAATGAGTAGAATAATGAACTCTGAAAAGGGAAATGATTTTCTAAGATTAGTAGAATGGGCCCAACAGAATGGAATAGAACATTGGGATCACATCACAATTGCAGCAACATTGAGGCTGTGTTTTATGGGCAAAAATACTGCAAGAAACAATATAGAGAGTAATTGAAGCATGCATATAATGTCTTGCATGTCAGTCCATGTGCGTCACTTATGATCATTATTTGGATTTTTTTTTTAATTTATGCAAGTGTGAACTGATACATTGCATGTGTTAAAACTATAGGGATTTAGGTATAGAGAGAGGAATAGGAAATAAGAGACCAAATACACTGAGATTATTGATATTGACTTTATTTGATATGATGTGTTATAGTATGACTAAAAAGATCAATGGAATGATTGGTGCTGCAAAAGAACCTTGTGACAAACATCAAATAGTTTTGGAGTGGAGATGAGGCGAGTATCTAAAGTCACACATTTGGAAGGCCCGACTGGGTTTGAGATAAAAGTCAGTGAGAAATGCATCTGGAACATAAACTGGCAGATGGCCAACCCAAAATCGTGTGTTTGAAACTGGGTTTGAGACAAAGACCAGGCTGCACCTGGGACTGAGATTGGGGCTAGATCATAGTTATCAATTCCGGATAGTGGTGCAGAATGGCCAACCCAAAATCGCTATAGCGGGATGACTGCTATTTTGAAATTTTAGATGCAAGTTAAATAATTCATAATTTCATACACATTCATGCATGAGCTCAAAAGTAAAACAAAATTACCCGAACTTAGAGACATTCATATGCTGCCGATAGAGAACAGAGATGAAATCATGAAGGACCTGTGAGAGAGTAAAGAGCATTTACTGCAACAAAATGGAAGAGCAAAACAATATGTGAGAGCTGGGGACAGTGAGAGGGAACTGAATAGAAACAACAGAGCAAGGCCAGAAATGACAGGAAGGTGCTGGAAAACGTCAGAAATTACCAGAGATGGTGCCAGAGAAAAGTAGGTCATGTTTCAGAAACACAAGGGATCAATATTGGTGCTACAGAACAGAGCAAGGCTAGTCAGATTTGTATGAGCAAGGCAGAACCACAGAACAGAGACTACGGTGCAAAGAAGTGATGAGAAAAGGAGAGAAATGAACAAAAACAGGTCAGTTTACTAGGATGGGCAAGTTGAATTTGCCCCCCCCCCCTACAAACCCATGAAGCAACAATGCTTTCAGGGGCAAAGAGGAGGGTCTTTGATGTTGAGGAAAAGAAATGTCTTGGACATGTGAAAGTAATAGCACTGATAATGGATGCAATTTTGGCCATGAAAAGCACCGCTTCAGCTGCAACGGGCTGGTGCAACACGACAACAGGATAGTGCTGATGTCACTTGTTATTAAAAACTATGGGCTAGATCACATATGGAACAAACATCGGTGGGTCCAACCACATCTGACTGAGATCATCAGGGTCAGACCGATCTAGAATTCTAGATTTATTTTAAAAAAAGGCTCTTGATTTTAGGAAACTTGGCAGCAGAATATTGAAGGTCTCCAAAGATGGTACTGCTCTAATACCATACCATACTGAAATTATAGGATTTTAGGTATAGAGGGAGAAAAAGGAGATAAAAGAGATTGAATATTCTGGGATTGATATTATTATTGATTAATATGATGAAAAACATAAAGCACTAACCCTGTTTATTTACTAGACCATAATCCTAAATAAAGTAACAAATTGTTTAATCATTTTATATTAGGAAATATGAAAACTAATCTAAGATACTCTAAATTATTCTGACGATATAATCAAGATACTATTGTGTATTTTCGATATATCCTAACATCACGTATGTTGCCATGATTCCTTTTTCTGATTTTGGGAAAATATGCTTGTGTTTTTAATTGCCGAACTGTGCCTTGTGTTGATACAATTTCTCAAGTCTTTAGTGCTTCACATATTGGTTGGCAGATGGTAAGAGCTCTTAGTGAAACCATTCTTTACTGAGATAATTGTTTGTTTGGTTCCAAGGGAAGAAGAGATTTTTTTATTTATAATTTGTTTTGGATGTGTGTGTGTGGGGGGGGGGGGGGAGATAAATATTTACTAGTATACTTTTATAATAAACAAATAAAACCATTAAGCTCAAGTATTCAAACTAAGGATACTTTAGTCATAACTGTTTGTTAACTTGAAGCATTTTGCCTCCCCTTTAGATTCCTCAAACAAGGAGAGGAGACAAAAATGGGACGGGAGGGATTTTGGCCTCCTTATTTTTTTCTCCCCTCCTTTCCATTTCCCTCTAACCAACACCGTAAAAAGTTAGTAAGTAAAAGTATGCATCTCTTTTGTTGCTTGGAACTTGGGAAAATGTGCACAAACTCTTTCCATAGAATGCGGATGTTTTTTTGATGGCTTAAATAACTTTTAGGTGCTTTATATATACTCGATTTTTGTTTTGGGTCCTTGATAAGTTTTTTGTTGTTCTGAGTCTCTAATATATTAAAAGTTTTGTTTTGGGCCCCTACCGCCAATTAAGTGATGACATGACATCATTCCAATGACTGATATATATTGGAAGAGCTGTTGAGATGGTGCCACACCATCACTAAATGATGACAAGGATCCCAAACAAAACTTTTAATATATCAGGGACTTGGAACAATGAAAAATTTTGTCAGGGACTCAAAATTAAAATCGGGTATTTGTTTTTTAATGAATAATTTGATTGTAATAATATACTGATAACAGAATGTTTCTTTTTGTTGCATTTTCTCAGATAGCTTAGCTAAATTCCCTCGTAGAACAAGTGGTTCATCTGGACTTCATAGTCAGGCACAACAGTCTGAAGATCAATTACAGCAGCAGTCACAGCCACCCCAGCATATGGTGCCCCATACTTCTAATGGTGATCAAAACTCTGTGCAAACTGCTGCTATGCAAATTGCTTCTAGCAATGGTGTGACAAGTGTAAATAATTCCGTCAATGCAGCATCTGCATCTGCATCAAACACCACAAGCACCATTGTTGGACTTCTCCACCAGAATTCTATGAATTCTAGACAAAATTCAATGAACAATGCAAGCAGCCCTTATGGAGGTAGTTCTGTTCAAATTCCATCCCCAGGTTCCTCTGGTAATGTACCACAAGCGCAGCCAAATCAATCCCCTTTTCAATCACCGACACCATCCTCATCTAACAACCCACAAACATCTCACCCTGCCATAACTTCTGCAAACCACATGGGTACAGCAAACTCACCAGCTAATATTACCTTGCAACAACAGCAGACATCTCTTCCTGCTGAAGCTGACCCTAGCGATGCCCAGAGCTCAGTCCAGAAAATCATTCATGAGATGATGATTTCTTCCCAGATGAATGGCCCAGGTGGAATGGCTGGCACTGGTTTGCTTGGAAATGACATGAAGAATGTAAACGGGATTCTACCAGGGAGTAACAGTACAGGGCTCAACAGTGGCAGTGGCCTGGCGGGTAATGGGGCTGTGAACAGTAGTAATTCAGGTGTTGGGGTTGGTGGATATGGCACAATGGGTCTTGGTCCATCTGGTATGACCAATGGAATGAGACCTGTAATGGGACATAATTCAATCATGAATGGAAGGGGAGGAATGGCATCTCTTGCGCGAGATCAAGTTATGAATCATCAACAGGATCTGTCAAGCCAACTACTTAGTGGGCTAGGAGGAGTAAATGGCTTTAGTAATCTTCAATTTGATTGGAAACCGTCTCCATGAGAGCCTTTGTAATCTTATTTCTTGAGCCGCTGCTTGTGCAGCATGAGAAATGCTAGAATTGCCTTTGGCCCCCTGGAGATGGCAGAATGCAATCGGTTAGTGATAGGTCTTTGTACTAATATGTTATTTTATATATAAAAAAATTGAAAATTTGTTGGCTGGCTGCTGGGGCTGATTTTTCTTTTGAATTCAAATGTAACTTTTAATTTTTGTATTTTTTAAATATCTCGATGGCATTCACAAACTTTTCCCTTACACATGCAAGAAAGTTGATGCTTTGGGCTGGAAACTGCAAGTGATTAGGAACATGTAGCTATGTGCGTTGGCAGTGGACAAGTCTGGCACCATGTTTGGCATTTCTTTTCCCTGTAGAGTTTATACTTGAGCTAGAAAGGCCCATGAAGACATTGGAATTTCAATTTACTCACAAACCTGGAGTTATGGTTTCAAATTAACATTGCAAGATAAATTATTGGTTCAGTAATCGAAAATGGGAAGTGAATTGCAATGGATGGCAGAAGGAACAACAGAGAAGAGAAGAAGGACTGAAGATTTCCCTCCATCGGGAATTTATACAATGTAATCTTTACAAAATGTTATAAAAGATGTGGATACAACAAAGTACTTTTTTGAAGTGTTGAAAACCATAAAATGAAAGATGGTCTATAATTTATGATCAAGCGTTTCCTTATTATAACATTTTTTTTCCTTTCCAGTTTTAGACATCAACATATTTATCCACTGCTGCGGACAAGGTGGACTTGGGAACTGCACCAATTACGCTTTCTTTTCTCCATTTTTGAAGAGCAGAACAGTTGCTATGCTTCTGATTCCATACTCTGTGGCTATGTTGGGACAGTCATCAGTGTTAAGCTTGAAGCATGCAATTTTTCCAGCATACTCTTTCGCCAACTCATCAATGGCAGGGGCTATCATCCTGTATGGACCACACCATGGTGCAATGGGGTCTCACTTGCAATGACAATGTTATTCCAGCTTGAATCTGTCACAGCTCGCACTGCAAAATAGGGCCAGCCACTTACTACTACCTAGATTGCTTTATGGCAAAATAAAAATCATAAATTCAACACAAGGTAAAGGATATTCAACTATTCATCACTCAAGGATATAATATTTGGGTGCAAAATGTTAAATGACCGATATGAGTTTTGTACAATGATTCCCCCCGCCCCCCTATAAAGAGTTTTTATATTATCATCCAATAATAATCTAACATTTATGATAAGTTTGTTAACTTTTACATTAAGTCCTTAGAAGTTAAACTAATTTCTAATTGATAGACAGTTCTTTAAATGACCGTTTATTAGATATTCTGTTATGGGGAGTTAAACTGGGAAAAAAAAACCTTTTTGAGTGAAAAATATAAACGAAACAATCATCAGAGTGCTGGGTTACCTTCATCTACTGCTTCACGAGCATTGCAGATAAAACGAGATTTCTTTGACCAGCAGCAGAATAAAGAGGAGATGAGTTTGTTAAAACTGTTTTTGTCAAAGATTTCTTAAATCCTCTGAAAGTGGGGAAAACAAGCTTTTCCCTTTTGCTGAATGGATGAAGACATTGAGGTCTAGCACTTGTTCCTACTGTGGTGACTGCCACACAGTTCTCCAAGGCCATGATCTGCTTCACAGTTACACAACCTAGCTGAAATATGGAGAAGGCAATGTAGCTTTCCTTGAGTTGTGGATAAGACACTGTTTCTTAAAGTGGATATTAATCTGTGAAGATTCTAAGGTTCTGAGAAGGCTCAAATTCAAATGGTTGTCGTTGATGTTTTGAAACTTATTTTGTCCCCACCAAAAACAATCAATCATTAAAGGAATCAGTAAGCAGAGGAGGAGGGGTGGGGTGTAACTGCACAGATAGAGTAGTGAGGAGGAAGTCCCCACGTATTATTGACTCGTAAATTTAGGGAAGTAGAAAATTTTCATCTGTTTAGATTCAAATAACGTTCCAATCCACCAGGTATTATTGAATATGTTTTTTAAAATATTTCAGTTAGGTCTTAACTTTTTTTTCACGAATTTTTGTAATAACTTTTAATGTTTTTATACGCTGTTTGACGTAGTACTTTGTACTAACTTCTTACTTCTACTTTTTTATATTTATTTATTTATTTTGAACATTTATTAGATTTTTTTAACCCTTTCTATTTTCTATTTAAGGTAAAATTATATTTTTTTTTCATTTTTTTAAATATGGTATGATTTTCTCATTTTTACCTTTTAATTATATATAATATTAACTGTGATATATAATAAGTTTATCTAGTTTTTTTTGGATAAATTGTAAATAAAAGCTACAAGTGTTTAAAATTAATTTAATTCTAAAATTGTAAATACTACAAAATATATTTTTATAAAAAAATCAAATTAAAATTTGTATAAATATATTACATAAATATTTCTATTTATATAATTTATATTTTATCTTATTTAACATATAATTTTATCAAACAGTTAATTTTATCGAGCATTATTCCTTTCTTTTGGTACGGTGAGTAATATAAATAGAAATATACTATCTATATAAAGTCTTATAAATGGGAATGCCTATGAAATTCCTATTATGCCCATGCTTAATATCTTGACATGTGGCACTTTTGTTGGCTTTTTGGACATTTCCGCGTGAGGCTTGCATCCTCTGTTGGTTGCTCCACGTGCCTTCTTCTCCAGCCTTCTCCCGTCGTTTCCTCACCAAATAAACTTGCTTCCTGCGTTTGCGACATTTCCTCACCAACTTCTACCTGCTTCCTTCGTTTCCTTTCTTTCTTCTTCATTTTTGTGCTCTGTCTGTTCCAGCATCACTTGTTGTTTTTGCTGTTTCCTGTTGTATTTTTCAGTTGCTGAGGTTTTCCATTTTGTCTTTGCCACACGAGGTTTTGCTTTTGTTTCTTGCTGCTTAAGTTTCCCATTTTGTGTTTCGTTACTGTTGTCATGCATTTTACTCAGAGTTTTCCACTTTTTGTTTCTTCCTTTTGATTTCTTCAGGCACACACGAGCAAATAAAATGGTATTTCAAAACCATTGATGGATCAAAAGAAACTCTTAAACTTGCTATGAGGATCATTGATCTTTGGTTTGTTGGTGTGGCAGACAAGTCTAAACAAGCTGAGATGATTATGGTTGACTCCAATGTATGCTTTCATTTTGTGGGTTTTTTTTTTCATTTGTCTACCTTTCTACCTGTTAGTTATATATTTTGCCCATGCCCAGGGTGATGAAATCCATGTTGTTTGTAAGCAAGACCAGTTAAAGGCTTGGAAAATGGACTTGAAGGAAATTGTACTTATGTCATGCACAATTTTAGGGTCATCAAGAATGATGGCCAATACAAAGTTTGTGATCACGCATATAAATTGGCGTTTACTGGAGTTACCGTTGTTAGGCAGTGTGAATTGGATGGTCTGCCTTTCAAAAAATACATATTTGCAGAATTTAGCAATGTCATTTCTGGCCAGTTCCAACCTGGTCTATTGGTTGGTGAGTCCAGCTAGATTTCCACGACTGATTTTGGAGCCAACATCAGGCCAACATTAGGAAAACATAAGCAAGTTGGATAGATTTGGTTGCTTACAAGTAGTTCAGACTTCTTTTTATTTTGGTTGTTATTTGGAAGTTGCAATTGAAGTTTCCTCTTTGGCTTATTTTGTTGTGTATCCATGTCAAACATTAGGTTAATATTGTCATATGTTATGGCTCTTTGACATTTTGTTAAATTTTTTTGAACAATGTTACCATATGTTATGCCTGTATGACATCAGTGTAAACTTTTCCAGAGAATTACAATTATTTTGATATGCAAATATTGTAAAACTATTTTTTTATTATTAATTATTAAATAAAAAAGGGTCTCAACTCAATTGTTGGAGTATATTTTTAAATTGTTGTTTGTTCCATATTAACCAAAACATATTGATCTAATTTGATGCTTAATTTGCCCATTTTTTTTGTTACCAAAGTTGACCAAAACCATTTGATATTTTGACTCCATTGAACATGATATTGTGTAAAGTTTAAGTGAGTCAAAAATCAACAGGAAGAAACAGAAACTGGTTGAATGTATCAGCTATCTCATTTTATACGCTTTTTCCAAATTCCACTTAATATGGCTTTAAAAATGGGAGACTAAATGTTTATAAAATTCATGAAGACAATTTATGGGATATGATATATAATTAATTAATTTAAAAAAAATGCAATGTCTATGCTGATTGACAGCCTACTAATGCCATACACAACATATTTCATATCAGCTATCTTATCAATATCACCAACCCATGCCTATACATGCATGTGTCATCATTTGAATCAAAGTATCGGCCATTGCACCAGTTGTCAATGTTGAAATGTGATTTTAGATCGTTCTGTCTCCATTTCATTCATGCTCAATGTTTCTTCTTTCCTTTTTTAAATTCAATTTACGATAACATAGTCCATTTCAAAAAGCTTTTGTTTCCTCCATTTTGCTTAAAGTTTTCTTGCTGCTTAAGTTTCCCATTTTTTTTCGTTACTGTTCTCATGCATTTTACTCAGAGTTTTCCTTTTGTTTGTTCCTGTTAATTTCTTTAGGCACTCACGAGTTTTCCTTTCATGTGTCACAACCTACCCTTCGGCGGGAGGGCGACGCGAGACTCGCGGGATGCGTGTTCCACGAAAGGAATACGCGCGGAGTCGCCACCAACGTTTATTTGAGGAAAACGTCGGAAAAACCGGAAAAAGACGCGATCTACGAACTTTTTAAGTGAAAGGTTCGGGAGTTGTATTTACGCGCGGGGAAGGTATTAGCACCCCACACGTCCGTCCCAAGGGACGGCAGCCTTTAATCGAATGTGCAAACATGACTTTGATTTTTTATGTTCCCTTTTATGTCCTTATATCCTTTATACCCTTTTTATATTTTTCCTTTTTTGTGGTCGACAAGGGTGTTTCCCTTTGCTCCTACGTATTCCTCAATTTGCGATGAGGAAATCAGACCTACGTAGTTCTTTCGGAACAAAGTGTTTGGTTAAGTTGTTTTTGTCTTTTTTGCAAAGTATGTTTTTATTGAACAAAAGGTCATTTAAGGTGTTGGACCATTAAACGGTCTTTTGATTTTGAAAGATGAGAAACGTTAAGGCGTTGGACCATTAACGATCTCTTGTTTTTAAAAGGAGAGAAACGTTAAGACATTGGACCATTAACGATCTCTTGTTTTTTTTGAAAGGAGAGAAACGTTAAGGCATTGGACCATTAACGATCTCTTGGGGTGGTCGACAAAAGCGGGGCTTTTGCTCCTACGTATCCTCAATTGCGATGAGGAAATCAGACCTACGTAGTTCTTGTAAAAGCGGTAAAGTTACATGTTGATTTTATGCTTTAGAACGGTCCATGTTAACCGATAAAAGCAAAGAGGACCTTTTAAGGCATTGGACCTTAAAACGGTTTTTAGTGATTTTCGGACAAAACTTGATTTGTGAGTCTATTTTAGTCTTAGTTTCACTTTGGTTATTAATCAATTCATTCAAGGAAACTTCCAAAGAAAAACGTCCAATTGATTTTTTTGATTTATTTTATTCAAAGATATTTTGATTATTTTATTATTATTTTTCAAGATATTTTGATTATTTTATTATTATTTTACTTTTTTTGGTTTAACCGAGGTTATAGCGTGAACGATCGGTTAGATTTCATTATAAAAGTGATTAAATGAGATTACAACACAAATGATCGGTTGAAATTCATTTTATCATTTATTAGGTGAGAAAACGGCTTAAATAAACGGTAAAAGCGCGTTAAAGACGGAAGAAAAGAAATCGAAAATGAACGAAATAAAGAGGAAAGCTTAAAAAAACAAGAAATGAATTAAAAGTCTCGGATTCGAAAACTTACCCGTTGAAGAACGAAGAACGGATGAAGAACGATGAAGAACGGACGAAAACCTTCACGGATTTGCTTACGGAAACATCTCGGAAGCGTTACGGAAGCACCTCGGCTTGGATTTTCTTCACGGAAACAATTTTTTTCACCCAAAACAGCTGAAATACATAGCCAGGGGGCTGAGGGATCCTTAGAACAGCCCCCTTCAGCCTATTTATAGAAAAAAGGGGGAGGAGGTTGCCGCCCAGCTCACCCAGGCGAGCTGGGTTGCTTCCTGTAGCAACCCAGCTCCAAAAAACATTCTGGAAGGCCCAATTCAAAATTTTGAAATTACTATTTGCACCCCCCCAATTTTGATAAGTTCACCCCCCTTCTTTCATAATTTACGGAAAAGTTACGGAAGCCTTACGGAAGCATATAGGACTTGATTTTCTTCTTTTTTTCTCTTCCGTCTCACCGGTATTAAGTTAATTATGCTTATTTAGAGTTATGGGAATTTTACGGAAGCATTACGGGTGTCCCGGAAGCCCCGAAATCCCATTTTTCAACAAAACGGGGGGTGTGGTGGCCATCTAGCTCGCCCAGGTGAGCTAGGTTACTTCAACCTTAAGAAAGAAATTGCCCAGAAACCTCTAGAAGGGCCCAGATTCGAAAATTACTGTTTGCACCCCCCATTTTACTAAGTACACCCCCCTCTTCTTTTTTTTGGTGATTCTTTTTTCGTAAAGTTACGGAAACTTACGAATTTCGTAACGATACTTGTTTTCTTTCCGTAATGTTACGGAACCTTGCTGATTACATAATCATCCCCTTTTTGACTTACGGAATGTTACGGAACCTCACTTAATTATGCAACGATGCTTCCATTTGATTTCCGGTGTGTCACGGAAACTTACGGATTGTGCATCAATATTTTTTTGGTTTTCCGGCATGTCCTGGAATTTCACAAATTGCCTAATGATGGGTGCCAAGCACCTCACAAGGACCAAAGAAAGGTCGCATGTCATCAAGCAAAGGTCCCCGGACGAAATTAGGGTATGACAGTTGCCCCTCTTTACTTGTCTTTTATTGGAGATAAAAGGAAAGTAAAGATAAGACACTAATTTCGTTCCTCTCGATTTGACGAGAGTCGCGGGTGACCATAAAATCTCCACATGCAAATGACTTGTTGTTCCCGGAATTTCACAAATTGCCTAATGATGGGTGCCAAGCACCTCACAAGGACCAAAGAAAGGTCGCATGTCATCAAGCAAAGGTCCCCGGACGAAAATTAGGGTATGACACTAATTTCGCTCCTCTCGGTTGACGAGAGTCGCGGGTGACCATGACTTGTCGTTCCCGGAATTTCACAAATCGCCTAATGATGGGTGCCAAGCACCTCACAAGGACCAAAGAAAGGTCGCATGTCATCAGGCAAAGGTCCCCGGACGAAAATTAGTGTATGACACTAATTTCGCTCCTCTCGGTTGACGAGAGTTGCGGGTGACCATGACTTGTCGTTCCCGGAATTTCACAAATTGCCTAATGATGGGTGCCAAGCACCTCACAAGGACCAAAGAAAGGTCGCATGTCATCAGGCAAAGGTCCCCGGACGAAAATTAGTGTATGACACTAATTTCGCTCCTCTCGGTTGACGAGAGTCGCGGGTGACCATGACTTGTCGTTCCCGGAATTTCACAAATCGCCTAATGATGGGTGCCAAGCACCTCACAAGGACCAAAGAAAGGTCGCATGTCATCAAGCAAAGGTCCCCGGACGAAAAATTAGTGTATGACACTAATTTCGCTCCTCTCGGTTGACGAGAGTCACGGGTGACCATGAAATTTCCGCATGCAAATGACTTGTTGTTCCCGGAGGAACAAAAGGTGCAGAAGACTATGTCAGCCTCTGCATGCTATCAAGCGTTCTGTCTTACAGATAGCAAAAGAATGTTTATACGGATAACCACTCGGGTATTTCTGCGTATCATCGGGCCCGCCGCCTCTGGATGACACAAGGGTGCAGAATGACCAAATTTTGTCTCTGCTTGTCATCGGGCCCGCCGCCTCTGGATGACACAAGGGTGCAGAATGACCAAATTTTGTCTCTGCTTGTCATCGGACCCGCCGCCTCTGGATGACAAAAGGGTGCGGATAACCGTAAGGTATCTCCGCGTATCATCGGGCCCGCCGCCTCTAGATGATACAAGGGTGCAGAATGACCAAATTTTGTCTCTGCTTGTCATCGGGCCCGCCGCCTCTGGATAACAAAAGGGTGCGGATAACCGTAAGGTATCTCCGCGTATCATCGGGCCCGCTGCCTCTAGATGACACAAGGGTGCAGAATGACCAAATTTTGTCTCTGCTTGTCATCGGGCCCGCCGCCTCTGGATGACAAAAGGGTGCGGATAACCGTAAGGTATCTCCGCGTATCATCGGGCCTGCCGCCTCTGGATGACAAAAGGGTGCGGATAACCGTAAGGTATCTCCACGTATCATCGGGCCCGTCGCCTCTGGATGATACAAGGGTGCAGAATGACCAAATTTTGTCTCTGCTTGTCATCGGGTCCGCCGCCTCTGGATGACAAAAGGGTGCGGATAACCGTAAGGTATCTCCGCGTATCATCGGGCCCGCCGCCTCTGGATGACACAAGGGTGCAGAATGACCAAATTTTGTCTCTGCTTGTCATCGGACCCGCCGCCTCTGGATGACAAAAGGGTGCGGATAACCGTAAGGTATCTCCGCGTATCATCGGGCCCGCCGCCTCTGGATGATACAAGGGTGCAGAATGACCAAATTTTGTCTCTGCTTGTCATCGGGCCCGCCGCCTCTGGATGACAAAAGGGTGCGGATAACCGTAAGGTATCTCCGCGTATCATCGGGCCCGCCGCCTCTGGATGACACAAGGGTGCATGTCACATGACCTCAGGGTCAGTATGACAAAGATTATGGGGCGGCCGACAAAAACAAGGCTCTTGCTCCTACGTATCCTCCAATGAGGAACTCAGACCTACGTAGTTTTAGATAATTTGTGAGACTTGAAAAGTCTCCATCGGAAAATGCTGACATCTCCGGAAAGGGCGCAGATGACCATATTGGCCTCTGCTCGTCAATCACACTTGGGGTGACTGAATGACGAGGTGCAGATAACCGTAAGGTGTCTCCGCGGGCTACCAGCTCTTGGGTCATGGCAACAAAAGGCGGTGTGGTCGACAAAAGCGAGGCTCTTGCTCCTACGTATCCTCCAATGAGGAACTCAGACCTAAGTAGTTCTGGATAACTTGTGAGACTTGAAAAAGTCTCGGTGTTTTCTCCACTAAAATGCAAACATGCTTTAGCAAAGAGACAAATATTCCAACTGATTTAGAGCAGCATATGCTTTTTTGAGTGAAAAACAATGCGTCTACCGGGGAAGGAGAGTCTGCTGATGAAATCTCCCATAACCATAAATGAGATTTTGGATGTTAGCATTTCGTTTCTAAATGACCATTTAGAGGAAACACTGAGTTCGACAAAAATAGAAGAAATCCACTCAAAGTGTATCAATCTCGCACAGGTAAGTGTTTCATCCTAATTCTGAACCATAGATATGTCATGACTTGACTTTGCAAATTATTTCCTATCAAATAAAAAATTACATGCGTGATCATGGATCAAATAGGAGCACCGTGTAGGACTGATAGAGGCCCGTAACCAGAGCTGGAAACCCCAGGGCCCTGTTGGACTTTTCTGGGTCCACTGGGTGTCTCTTGGGTGCGATCCCTGCAAACAATAGATGGTATCAGAAATCAGTTGAACTATATGCATACTTACCCATGTCGGGACGACACAGACCAACTGATACTTTTGCAGGGGGAGATTGGCATTGCGGTCGCTGGGCAGAATGTTGCTAAGTAGCAATGTCATCTATATCTGTGTAAGAGTGGTCATGTTGGTGCGCATGATCCGCACTCGTCTCTTTGCAGCGGCACGGGTGAAATCTTGCCCCGGTATGCATAGTAGCTGTGTGATAGCCTCCCTCTCTGGTTGTGCTCGCGCAGTTAGCCCTCCTCCAATATCAGGGGGTGGCCCAGGAACCGTTAAAAGGAAACTACTGGCCCCTTAACCAGAAGTGCAAGTCTCGGTTAAGCATTTAAGGGCAGAGGACCTTAAATTCTTTTAAGGTGTGGATGTCGAGCACACTGAAAATGAGGACACGTAGCCCTCTAAAGGTGAGGGCGTGCAGCCCTCTCAAGGCGAGGAGGTGTAGTCCTCTGGAGGTGAGGGCGTGCAGCCCTCTGCTGGCGAGGACGTGTAGTCCTTTCAAGGTGAGGGCGTGTAGCCCTCTGACGGTGAGGGTAACTAGTACCCAAGGTGAGGACGTGTAGCCCTCTCAAGGCGAGGACATGTAGTCCTCTAGAGGTGAGGGCGTGCAGCCCTCTGATGGTGAGGACGTGTAGTCCTCTCAAGGCGAGGACGTGTAGTACTCTCAACGGTGAGGGTAACTAGTACCCAAGGTGAGGGCGTGTAGCCCTCTCAAGGCGAGGACATGTAGTCCTCTAGAGGTGAGGGCGTGCAGCCCTCTGATGGTGAGGACGTGTAGTCCTCTCAACGGTGAGGGTAACTAGTACCCAAGATGAGGGCGTGTAGCCCTCTCAAGGCGAGGACGTGTAGTCCTCTGATGGTGAGGGCGTGCAGCCCTCTGATGGTGAGGACGCGTAGTCCTCTCAAGGCGAGGACGTGTAGTCCTCTCAACGGTGAGGGTAACTAGTACCCAAGGTCCACCCTTATGAGAAAGCAAGAGATCGACTCATCGAGAGGGCCGGTCATCCCAAATCCACAAGATTTGGACATTAGATGTAGGAAATCTATGCAATTAACATGATTTTTAGGGATGCAGATGCATGCAACCTTTGTCGTGAAATTTGGTAAATGCGGACTTCATTTGAAACAATGCAATGTAATGGAAAGTTGTACAATGTTCATGACATTCTTTCCCTATTTTGTGATTTTGATTTTGATTTAATTTTTTTTGGAAAACACAGATTGACTGTCCTTTTGAAAGAGGTGATAATTCATGCAACCTCATCCTATCTTTTTTGCAAATCTCTCCGGGAACTCCCTCAGAGTGTGTGTTCTGTTTGATTTAGTCACTTGACCATTTTGGAGTGACGGCAATGGAGTCGTTTGATGTTTGATCAATCCATTGAAATCCTAGGGTTTGTCCCCCCTTTTTTTTTGTTAAAAATATCGATGGGTGAGAACTTTTGATCGGCCCCTATGTTCACTTGAGGCTTATGCACGGTGCCCCTCATTGCCCCAGTGTAAGGCTTTGAGGTATCAATCGTTGCCTTTCGTCATGACCTTGTAGGAGGGAACCTATTGGGTGAGAACTTCTAATCTGCCCCTAGGTTCGCTTGAAGTTTTTGCATGGTGCCTTTCGTTGCCCCAGTGTAGGGCTTAGAGGTACCAATTGTTGTCTTGTTTTCACGACCTCGTAGTGAGGAAGAATGAAAGAAGCAGTTGATTCTTGCAAAAAAGAATTTTCCAAGGACGAGAAATAATTGAAGGATCTTTCAGTTGATGGATTAAGTCAAATGACTCCTATGTAGAAGCAAGATGTTTTGATGTCTTGATGATGCTAAAGGATCAAGTGCTTCTAAGTTTTATCCAAGAAAATCAAGATATATGATCAAGTTTGATCTCTTTAGAATCTTTAGGAAGAAGTTTCCAAATTGAAACAAACAAAGGTTTGACCAAAGAATTCTATCATTTCAATTTGAGATTTGCTCTCTGGTAATCGATTACCAGTAGTTAAAAATGTTTTTATTCAAATTTTTAAAACCTGTAATCGATTACGTAAGTCTTGTAATTGATTACCAGAGGGGATTTTCAGAAAATAATTTCCAAGAGACATATCTATTCAAATGTTTTATGAACGGCCATTCAAATGTTTTAAAGAGAGTTTTCATTGCCCACAAAGTTTATCCTCTCAAAAGATTAAGAGTTTTTCTGAACTGAACTGTCTTATCCTCTCAGAAAGATTCCTTGGTCAACCACTTGCATATTCAATAAGGAATTTTGATTGGTCTTCATTGTACAATCTATCCCTTTTAAGAGAGATTTCTTCTTCTCTTCTTCTTACTTCTGAAAAGGGATTAAGAGACTGAGAGTCTCTTATTGTAGAGGATTCTTGAACACAAGGGAAGGGTTGTCCCTGTGTGGTTCAGACTTTGTAAAAGGAGTTTTACAAAGAGAGTGGAAAATCTCAAGTGGGTTTCTTGAGGACTGGACGTAGGCGCGGGAAGTGGCCGAACCAGTATAAATCAAGTTTGCATTCCTCTCTTCCTTTAAATTTCTTTTATTGCTATTTATCTTTTGCTTTAAAGAAGTTTATTTTGATTTGTCTTTTGAGTAATTCATGTTAAGGGTGCATTGTTAATCCAAAAAGAAAGAGTGATAGTTCAATTGGGGAATAGTCTTTGCATCTTAATTCAACCCCCCCTTTCTTAAGATAACTGAGGCCATTTGTCCAACATCCTATTCTTGACAACTCGCTTCTCTAAGAAGACAAACTTTCCGGCATGATAAAATGAGGTCACATGAACGTCTATATTTTTACTTGAAAACACAGTCAATCAAATGCCCTCTCTTGTTTTTTTGTTTTTTTTTGTTTTACTTTTACTTTACTCGTCGTTTTACGACACCCCCACCAACGTGCAAGATGAGTAATCTCTGATTAAACGGTCTTGGAAGTCAACACTCAGGAGCGCAGGTTGCTTGAGCAAACAGACCAATGGCTTACACTCACATTCCGGTGGAAGTTGAATAAGCAAAGATGTGTTCGTGAGAGGATGTCCATTTTATCCATATCATTTAGCATTGTAACTGTGGTTTATGGCATAAACTTGAAAATCCTGATGAGTCATAACAACAGCTTCCAGAATTGCCCCATGTATGGTGTTGCTTGTCAATGTTAGGATTCAACAAGCGATTCTCCTCAAATTTCAGCCAGCCCGTATCAATTAGACTTCACACTTTATGCTTCGGGGTCATACAATGCTCAATGGAATGCCCCGGGGCTCCTCCATGATAAGCACACGTTGCGTTCGAGTCGTATCCTCAGAAAAATGGAGGTTGAGGAACCTTGGTTGGGGTTATGGCTACCATTGAATTATTGAGTGGATATGGGATCAAGTTTAGCATATGACAACGGAATTTGGGGTGAACCCTATAGGCTTTTTTCTGTAAAATTCCTTTTTGTTGGTGTTTTTTGGTTTGTGCTAAAGGTGGTCTTCGTCATTGGAAGTGCAGTAGACAGGCTTTGTGGTTGATTTAGGGATGGCCTTTGTGGATAACTGGGCGGTGGGTAAGGAGGAGGTTTGTTATTGGCTGAGTAATGACATTGTTGGGTTGGTGGGAAACTTGGCCGTATAGGAATGGCAGTCACAGCATGGGTTTCTCCCTCTTTCTCACCCTCTTCATTTGCCCCAGTTTTCTCATTCGTCCAAGCAGGATGACTAAATTTGCCTTTTTTCAGACCCACATCGATTCTTTCACTGGCAAAGACCAAATCCTCAAAGCTTTGTAGCCCACCATTTTCCATAGTAGAATACTGGTAATGTGTCTACTATCATTGTCATCATTTTTTTTGTCATTGAGGTGCCACTTTGAGCTGCCAGGTTCTCCACCTTTGGGCGTATTCTTTGAAAGATTTGTGCCCCCTTTTTGCACATGTTCTGTAGTTGCATCCTATCCGAAGGCATTATACTGACACTGCCTAACGAAGGCAACCACTAGGTCCTTCCAAGAATGGACTCGGGAAGGTTCCAAGTTAGTGTACCAGGTAACAGCTACCCAGTAAGACTTTCTTGGAAGGAATGTATCAGTAATTCCTTATCTTTTGCGCATGCCCCCATCTTCCGATAGTACATCTTTAGATGGTTCTTGGGGCAAGTAGTCTCCTTGTACTTGTCAAAGTCCAACACCTTGAACTTGGGAGGGGTGATGATATTGGGTTCTAGGAACAACTCTTTTAGGTTAGCAAAGGCATAATCTTCACCTCCTTCAATGGCCCTGAGCCTTTCCTCTAAATGATCTAACTTTTCCATTTCTGCCATAGCACGAGGGTTTTTACTTGTTGTGGAATGCAAGAGGTGTAGCTGGGGGTGATACTGAGGGCCTTCCGAAGTGTTTTCAAGGGGTATACCACCAACTGCTTGCCCTTCAGTGGCATATCCGAGCCAAGGCTCGAAGTCGGCTAGATTGTGGTGGGGAATTTCATGTGTCTCTTCCACGGTTTAAGAGACATGTGCATGATCAGTTTGGGGTTGTTGGCTCTCAATGGGTATAGGAGTGGAGTTATTGACATTCTTATTGGGAGTGTACGCCACATTGGGTGGTGTATAGTTGAGAGGCAAGCCATATGGCGGGAAGGCATGCTCGTTTTGAATTTGCACATCATGGGGGCCGCCCGTACTTCCCAAATCTTTGCCTACCATATCTGAGGTTGGATGATTCATTTGGTTGATGCCGGATGGGGACGTCGGGTTCACCTTAGCAACAACGCTGGTAGCGGCAATTGCAACCGCATTGGCTTCCATTATCTTCTTCACGCTCATCACGGCCTCCATCATTGTGGCCATTTTCTCTTTAATGGCCTCCATGTCGGCCTTCATCTTCTCTTGTATCTCCTCTACTTCACCCATTACTCTAGCTCTAGCACGAGTTCGGTAAGGGCGCCGTAAAGCGTGTCCTTTTCTTTTTGATAACAATGATTAAGTTCATTTTATTTTATTTTATTTTATTTTTCAAGGAAAGAATGCAATGAGCAATGTAACCAATGAAAAGCAGGGATGTATGCGAATGATGTACAGTTGAAGTATTGCGAATTTTTACGCAGGATATGGGATTGAATCAATTTAGATTTTCAACATGGTCCATGACATCTTTGTCAAGGTGAAACTGGAAGTAACAAGGACATCAACAATCCTAAATATGTTTGGCAGTAGACGAAGCAGTGATGTGACTCGATTCATCTTTTGCCCCAATTTTTGCAAGATAGTTACTTCCATACTTCAACTTGACTTGATGAACTTTTTTCGAAAAAGCATGAGCTTGGTTCAACCCTATAATCCAAGGAATGGCAATTCTGGTCGCCAATATTTTAACAACATCTCATAGGGATGAATGACTCGGGCATACTTTAAGCTATGCATGGAAAATGTAATTATGAAATTGAGATGCCCGAAGAAACACCATTTCCTAGTTAACCATGAATTAGGTACCATGTTCAATTATTTTGTTTTGTTGTTGTGTGTTTTTTTTTAGAAATGGGTTTATGATCCCAACATGGTTGGCTCATGGTGCCTAACACATGCAACTAAGAATGTAGTGTGAAGTTTCACACTTCCCCTTTTTTTGTTTTTGTAGAGGAAAACACAAGGATGAGCAAACATGAAAACAAATGGTATGCAATTTTGCAGATCAAAAAGTTTGTTGAACGCATATGCATGATGATGCCATGACTCATGCAAAATGTGAGGCTGGAATATGATAACGGACAAATGCAGGAACGATATGTTCATTATGATGTTATGAAGAGATGCTTATGCGATGCATGATATGAATGCATTTTACGGACACGAGAGCTCGGAAAATTATCTCTTCTTACTTGCGCATTTGGGGGCGCAGTGCCCCATGTGTACAATTAAGAAAGTGATATGGACCTTCCGGCTTCCCGTGACAAAGGACGAGACCAACATACAATGCATGCTAGAGATAAAATGTGGGAGTGACTTGATTCGCACTGATTTTTGGAGTAAAAACGTGGGATAAACTCATTTTTTTCAAAAAGTTATAACTAGTCAAGATCTGAGCGACAATACAAACTTCCTAGCGGTTTCTAATCATATGGTCCATTAAGTCTATCATATGCTGACAATAGCTGAGAAGTCCGTGGATCTCCTTGGGGGCGGAGTAGGTGTCCGCCATTGCTTTGGCCTTGGCTAGCAATCGGGGAAGTTCTTGACTCCTGTTCAAAGTAAGAGCAAATCGGCCCATCCTCATTGTTGCCTCTTGGTGCAATGAATCAATTACCCTTTCCCTTTTTCGACACACGAGCGGTGACCTTGTAGCGGATAGACGGGCCTACTTTCTTGGAGAAAAAGGTGCGAAACCAGCCACACATAGAGAGCCGGTGTACAACAAACAATTCTTGCGCCGCTCTTTTCACATCTCTAGTCGAACGTGTCATGCATGGCCAAAATGGCGATGACCGGGCTTTCCTTGCCATGATGAAAGGCGAGGAAAGCGTCAATCGCTGTTAGGTCCACTAACCCTTCCATATTTGGAAAGAGGACACCTCCAAAGATCAAAAGCGCCAAGATGTCAATAAAAGAAGCCCATTCGCCTTGATTTTGCCAAGGCCTTTGCCCTTTCCTCCAAACACTTCCTTGGTACTCCGACTACTCCATTTTTGTTTTGCTTTACACGGTCCAACTCTTGTGTTGAGATTTTCACTACCTTGGCAACTCTTGTCGTGGAGGGATAGAACCCAGAGAAAAGATATGGCTTCCTTCCTCCCAGTGGGCATCCCAGGATTTCTTCAAACTCTTTGACAGTCGGCACTAGCTGGAAGTCCTCGAATGTGAAGCACCTTAGGGGCTGGTCATAATACTGGGAAAGGGATGCAATTGGTTCCATGGAGACTTCTACCCTAGCTAGGTCCCAAATGCTTACCATAGGCTTTGCGGAAGGCTTGCTGTTGAAGTTGACCCATTAATTGCCCCAACTCTCGTAAACTAGTGACCTCTAAGCTCTTGATTTTGACTTGATAAAACCTCTTTTTAAGCGAAAGCTTTTGACTTGATCCCATGTTTTACTAAAGTGAGACAAAAAGCTAGTGCAAATCAAAACTCCGATATCTCATGGGTGGGATGGATGAATGCATGATGGAATGCATATGACACAGATGCAATCTAGAAAAGCGGGGGTCCGGGGAATTTGTCCCCTTCTTAGATACGACGTCTAGGGGTAGCAGAATGCCCCAACGCACGTTTTTAAGAAGGCGACACGGACCCTCCGTTGGTTTGTTTACAGAAGGGATCAAGACAGAACCCATATGCGATGCCTATGCAAAAGACACAATGCGGGAATGTACACAGTATGACAATTTTCACTGAACATAAGCAAAAGGGTATATGATACTTATGCATGGCAGTGTGAAAAATGGCACGCAGCGTGTTTGCTCGTGCCCCTATTTAAGGGACCTATAAGGGAGAGAACTAACTAGGCATTTAGTGATAACCCCCAAGGTAGTCATATCTCTCTTGATGGTTTCTAGAGGTATCATCCCCTTCGAAGAACATATTGCAGCAGTAGGGACTACTAGCAACGATAAATTTTCAAAGAGAAAAGCTCTAGATGAGGGTTCACTGTAATCAAGCAAGTCGGAGACCTAGCATGATCACAGATTCACCTCCATTCCTTATGTTCCCATGAACCCGGGTATAGGGCCCTTTTTCACTCACAGTGTGTGCAAATAGTGTTGGTGTTTTGTGTGCATCAAATGAATAAATATTTACCTCATGCATACATTTTAAAACGCACTAAAAGCAACAAAGAGTTTATATACACAAGTACATAATGAAGGAAAACAACAAAGGAGTAAGTCATGGTAAAGCATTTGCACAAGATTAAATGGCCTAACTCTCTAAAAATTGTCCCCAGTGGAGTCGCCAACTGTCACAACCTACCCTTCGGCGGGAGGGCGACGCGAGACTCGCGGGATGCGTGTTCCACGAAAGGAATACGCGCGGAGTCGCCACCAACGTTTATTTGAGGAAAACGTCGGAAAAACCGGAAAAAGACGCGATCTACGAACTTTTTAAGTGAAAGGTTCGGGAGTTGTATTTACGCGCGGGGAAGGTATTAGCACCCCACACGTCCGTCCCAAGGGACGGCAGCCTTTAATCGAATGTGCAAACATAACTTTGATTTTTTATGTTCCCTTTTATGTCCTTATATCCTTTATACCCTTTTTATATTTTTCCTTTTTTGTGGTCGACAAGGGTGTTTCCCTTTGCTCCTACGTATTCCTCAATTTGCGATGAGGAAATCAGACCTACGTAGTTCTTTCGGAACAAAGTGTTTGGTTAAGTTGTTTTTGTCTTTTTTGCAAAGTATGTTTTTATTGAACAAAAGGTCATTTAAGGTGTTGGACCATTAAACGGTCTTTTGATTTTGAAAGATGAGAAACGTTAAGGCGTTGGACCATTAACGATCTCTTGTTTTTAAAAGGAGAGAAACGTTAAGGCATTGGACCATTAACGATCTCTTGTTTTTTTTGAAAGGAGAGAAACGTTAAGGCATTGGACCATTAACGATCTCTTGGGGTGGTCAACAAAAGCGGGGCTTTTGCTCCTACGTATCCTCAATTGCGATGAGGAAATCAGACCTACGTAGTTCTTGCAAAAGCGGTAAAGTTACATGTTGATTTTATGCTTTTGAACGGTCCATGTTAACCGATAAAAGCAAAGAGGATCTTTTAAGGCATTGGACCTTAAAACGGTTTTTAGTGATTTTCGGACAAAACTTGATTTGTGAGTCTATTTTAGTCTTAGTTTCACTTTGGTTATTAATCAATTCATTCAAGGAAACTTCCAAAGAAAAACGTCCAATTGATTTTTTTGATTTATTTTATTCAAAGATATTTTGATTATTTTATTATTATTTTTCAAGATATTTTGATTATTTTATTATTATTTTACTTTTTTTGGTTTAACCGAGGTTATAGCGTGAACGATCGGTTAGATTTCATTATAAAAGTGATTAAATGAGATTACAACACAAATGATCGGTTGAAATTCATTTTATCATTTATTAGGTGAGAAAACGGCTTAAATAAACGGTAAAAGCGCGTTAAAGACGGAAGAAAAGAAATCGAAAATGAACGAAATAAAGAGGAAAGCTTAAAAAAACAAGAAATGAATTAAAAGTCTCGGATTCGAAAACTTACCCGTTGAAGAACGAAGAACGGATGAAGAACGATGAAGAACGGACGAAAACCTTCACGGATTTGCTTACGGAAACATCTCGGAAGCGTTACGGAAGCACCTCGGCTTGGATTTTCTTCACGGAAAATATTTCTTTCACCCAAAACAGCTGAAATACATAGCCAGGGGGCTGAGGGATCCTTAGAACAGCCCCCTTCAGCCTATTTATAGGAAAAAGGGGGAGGAGGTTGCCGCCCAGCTCGCCCAGGCGAACTTAGCTCGCCCAGGCGAGCTGGGTTGCTTCCTCCAGAAGCAACCCAGCTTCAAAAAACATTCTGGAAGGCCCAATTCAAAATTTTGAAATTGCTATTTGCACC
Organism: Glycine soja; assembly: GCF_004193775.1. Lineage (NCBI taxonomy): Eukaryota > Viridiplantae > Streptophyta > Magnoliopsida > Fabales > Fabaceae > Glycine > Glycine soja. Next base: position 34,343,687 of record NC_041015.1, on the reverse strand, counting down.
CCCCCAATTTTGATAAGTTCACCCCCCTTCTTTCATAATTTACGAAAAAGTTACGGAAGCCTTACGGAAGCATATAGGACTTGATTTTCTTCTTTTTTTTCTCTTCCTTCTCACCCGTATTAAGTTAATTATGCTTATTTAGAGTTATGGGAATTTCACGGAAGCATTACGGGTGTCCTGGAAGCCCCGGAATCCCATTTTTCAACAAAACGGGGGGTGTGGTGGCCATCTAGCTCGCCCAGGCGAGCTCAGCTCGCCCAGTTACTTCAACCTTAAGCAAGAAATTGCCCAGACACCTCTAGAAGGGCCCAGATTCGAAAATTACTGTTTGCACCCCCCATTTTACTAAGTACACCCCCTCTGCTTTTTTTTGGTGATTCTTTTTTCGTAAAGTTACGGAAACTTACGAATTTTGTAACGATACTTGTTTTCTTTCCGTAATGTTACGGAACCTTGCTGATTACATAATCATCCCCTTTTTGACTTACGGAATGTTACGGAACCTCACTTAATTATGCAACGATGCTTCCATTTGATTTCCGGTGTGTCACGGAAACTTACGGATTGTGCATCAATATTTTTTTGGTTTTCCGGCATGTCCTGGAATTTCACAAATTGCCTAATGATGGGTGCCAAGCACCTCACAAGGACCAAAGAAAGGTCGCATGTCATCAAGCAAAGGTCCCCGGACGAAATTAGGGTATGACATCATGCATGCTTACTCTTTCTCACAACCTATTGCATCTATATATCAAAGCATGATCGACTCATTCTTCCTATCATCACTGCTCGTTTTCTAAATCTCATTCTTCAGTTGCAACTTTTTGCATTGCTGATTTTCGGTACATTGTCCACTTTTTAGAGTTTATTTGTTCAATGTTTGTTCTTTCCTTTTTAAATTTGAGTTTACAATATGATTGTCTATTCCAAGAAGAGTCCACTAACAAATTTTAACTACAGCACCATCAGCAATAGGCATCAAGAACATGGAAAGCCATAGATATATAAGCAAGTCTGATTCAGCAAAAGCCAGAATGAACAAAAAGTGTATTAGACAGCAAAAACTACATGCTCAGGCTCAACATACTTTCCATGGAACTCTGTATTGACCTTCATAGCATACTGAGGATCATTGTAAGCAATTAAAGATGGCATTTCCAAATTTAAATCATCAGCTCATATTAGTTCATTAGCGTAGTGGGATATCCATTTGTTGTTTGTCATCAAAAGCTAAGCAATCTGTAAGTATGATGCACCATTATAGTCATGCATGACACTTTATTATTGTCTTTGAATTATCATCATGATTTTTAGTTTTTCTCAATTTTCCTTTATTTTGAAGTGGATGTTTCTGATTCATCAGAGAATGCAAATTCTAAATCAACACAAGGTACTATTAAGAATCTCCTTTATTGATTTTTTTTACATTAATTGTAATCACTATATCTTACTGCAATTTTTTTAGAAGCTGAATCAATTTCTTTAGTTGGATATGAAAATTGTCAATTCTCATCTAATGACTCTGCAACTAACACAGAAGATAAATGTCTGATCCAAGTACTTCAGTTTAAAATTCAAATTAAAATAGTCAATCCAAAATATACTTTTATCTATCATGCTATAATTTACATATTCCTGTCAAAATATAATCAATGGTTACCATCATTTACTCATATCTAATTTAACCATTTCAGAGTATTTTGATCTTGGTGACCAGCTCATGCAATGTAGTCACTGTAATGCAAAATGTGGTATAATGAAAGAATAGAAAAATGTAAAAATAGTTCAAGCCCAAGGTTCAGCTTATGTTGTGGAGATGGTAAAGTTGAACGTTCATTGTTACAGAATCCACTTAAACTTCTGCATCAACTTCTGTTTGACCAAAATACAGCTGATGGTAAAAATTACCAACAAAACATAAGGACATATAACATGATGTTTGCCTTTACTTCTGCTGGTATTAAGCTTGACAAATCAATGACTCATTCAAGAGGGCCTCCTACAATTAGAATACAAGGCCAACCATGTCATAGGATAGGAAGTCTATTACCAATGCCTGGAAAATAACCTAAATTTGCACAATTATATATCTTTGAAACATAAAATGAAGTTCAAAATAAAATTAATACTATGAGGTAGGTAACAACACAACATCAATAGAACATGTCTCATTTACACTGATCTTTATTATAACTTCTACATTGATGTCCTCTAAATTAATTATTCATTTGAATATCTATTTTTCCAGCCACCATAATGAAATTGAAGCACACATTGTTTCACGTTTGGGTCAAATGCTGGATGAAAACAATGTCCATGCAAAGAGTTTCAGGATGACAAGAGAAAGATTGACAGATAGTCAAGTGCATAATGTCAGGCTGAAATTGATCGCTGGTCGAGAAAAAGATGGACGTACATATAATGTACCAACTGTTTCAGAAGTTGTTGCACTTATTGCAGGTGATATTGATGCAAATTCAAAAAGATATATTATTGTTGAAACTCAGAATGGGCAATTACAAAGGATACACAAATTTCATTGTAGCTATCAAGGTCTACAGTATCCTCTATTGTTTCCTTATGGAGAAGATGGATATAGGCCTGACATACTACATCGTGATACATTAAGTGGCAAAAAGAGGAAAAGAAATTGTCTTACAATGAGAGAGTCCATTACAAACGAGTCCATTATAGTAAGTTGATCCTAATTTCTACCTATCCTACTTACAAACGAGTCCATTATAGTAAGCTTTTGCATGATCATCTTAGAAAAGGTTTCAATATTTAAATACAGCCAAATCTAATCCCCTTAATGCCTGTCTATTAATGGTATTTTTTGATAATTCCAGATATGTATACAATAGAATTCCAAAAAAGAGGACTTCCTCATGTCCATTTATTTCTATTTTTACACCCCGGTAACAAATATCCATCTCCAAATGAAATTGATCAGATTATATCAGCAGAGATACCTTCACAGGAAAATGATCTAGAACTGTATACATTAGTACAAAATCATATGGTTCATGGCCCATGTGGAATTTTGAGACCTGAATCTCCATGCATGAAAGAAGGTAAGTGTAGTCGTTTTTATCCAAAAAAAGTTTCAGGCCAATACTCTTTTAGATGCAGATGGTTATCCTGTCTATTGTAGAAGAAACACTGGTCACACAATAACCAAAAATGGAATTATAATTGATAACAAAAGTATTGTACCCTACAATCCAAAATTGCTCAGAAAATATCAAGCCGATATAAATATTGAATGGTGTAACCAAAGCACTTCTATCAAATATTTATTCAAGTACATCAATAAAGGATATGATAGAGTCATTGCTGTCATGGTTCATGATGACAATGAAACAGTTCCCCATGCAACCACTCAAAATGATGAGATCAAAGAATATCTAGATTGCAGGTATTAGTAATGTTGAATTTCTAAGTCGTGTAACCGTTTTTTTAACACATATATTTTAATGACAGGTACATTTCTCCCTGTGAATCTACTTGGAGGATCTTTGGTTTTCCAATACATGGGAGAAAGCCTGTTGTTGAAAGGTTGCATTTCCATCTTCCAGGTCAACATAGTGTTGTCTACCAAGACCAGGATGATATTGACGATGTCTTGTCTAACCCAAGCATTTACGAATCAAAATTTATTGCATGGATGAACACGAACCAAAGTTTTGTTGAAGGCCAAAGTCTCACTTATACAGAATTTGTTTCTAAGAGAATTTGTTTCTAAGTTTGTTTATAATAAAAAACAAAGATGTTGGCAGCTTAGGAAAAAGGGCTACACTATTAGCAAGCTTCAATGGGTTCCCCCAACTACGGGAGAATTGTTTTACTTGAGAATGATGTTGACTGTCTGCAGAGGACCAACTTCATTTGAGGATATCAAGGCAGTTGCTGGTGTTCAATATCCTACATATAGAGAAGTATGTTTGGCCATAGGTTTTTTTACAAGATGATAGAGAATTCATTGATGCAATCAAAGAAGCAAAAGACTGGGGCTCAGCACAATATCTAAGGTAGCTTTTTGTATTATTACTTTTGAAAGGCACAATGAACAAACCTAAAGAAGTTTGGGCCCAAACTTGGCATTGGTTAGTTGATGACATTGTGTATAATAATCGAAAATCAACAAGCACTCCAGGTTAGTTTACATTTATCTTGCCACAAAAAACTTTGATCATAACCATAATGTAACTTTTTTTTAAATGTCTTAGAATTACATTTTGATGATGACAACCTCAAAAATCTGGTATTGCTTGAAATTGAACAACTGTTACAAGCCAATCAAAGATAACTTAGAGATTATCCTTCAATGCCCTATCCTGAGAATGGAAATTTGGCAACTTATCTTAACAATAGCCTCATATTGGCTAAGCTAAATTACAACAATGAAGACCTCAGATCAGAATTCCTGCAACTTTTTTCTCAAATGAAAGGTTTATTAACTACATCACAAACATTTAAACCCCCAAATTTTGCTTTGCTCGTTTTTCTGTTCCGAATTTAGCTCTGCATTTTGAAACTATTATTGATGAAAAACAATTTCCATAACTACAGGCTAGAAAGCAACAATTTATAACCAAATTATTCAGGCTGTCAATCAAAATGAAGGTGACATGTTTTTCCTGTATGGATACGGAGGTACAGGAAAAACATTCATTTGGAAAGCACTTGCAAGTTCATTAAGAGTTGACAATAAAATTGTAATTATGGTTGCTTCTAGCGGCATAGCTTCTTTGTTATTTCCTGGAGGAAGAACAACACATTCAAAATTCAAGATTTCTGTTCCAATTTTTGAAGACTCAACATGCAATATCCACCAAGGAACATAATTAGCTAAATTATTGAATGAAGCAAGCCTAATCATCTGGGATGAAGCCCCCATGGCTCACAAATTTTGTTTTGAAGCACTTGATCAAAGTCTAAGAGATATTATTAAGGACAAATCCAGTTCTGATAAAATCTTTGGAGGTAAGGTGATGGTGTTTGGTGGAGATTTCCGACAGATTCTGCCAGTCATTCCTAGGGGCAATTGCTCTGACATTGTTAATGCAAAAATAAATTCATCTTATCTATGGAATTATTGTCAAGTTTTAACACTATAAAAAAACATGCGTTTAGAAAGCAACATACATGCAACAGATAGAGGAGAAACTACAGCTTTTGCACAATGGATCCTTGATTTTGGTGACTGGATTGTTGGGCCGCAAAATGATGGATATGCTACAGTTGAAATCCCACAAGATCTGTTGATCACAGAATATGATGATCCAATCCATAGTATAGTTAATTCTACATTCCCAGATTTACGTCAGCATTACACCAGCCCTGAATACTTCCAATAAAGAGCGATATTATCTTCAACAAATGAAATCGTGCAACAAGTTAATGATTATATCCTGTCATTGATCCCAAGTAATCATACCATGGCTCATCAAATCAGTATTATTTATGTACAATCCTTATTCTTTATTTTATATGCTAATAATTACAAAATAATCATAGGTGAATAGATGGAATATCTAGGTGTTGATTCAGTAGACAAATCAGAAACACTTGGAAGTTGTCATTTCCGATCACTGACTACTGAATTTCTTAATTCATTAACAACGTATGGTCTACCCAATCATAGTATCAAACTCAAAATTGGATCACCTCTTAAGGAACTTAGATCAAACTCAAGGACTATGTAATGACACTAGATTAATTGTTACAAGGCTAGCCAAACATGTCATTGCAGCTGAGATAATTTCTAGCAAAAATGTCGGTCATAATGTTTATATCCCAAGAATGTCTATGTCCCCTTCACAATCACCATGGCCTTTTAAGCTTTTGAGGAGACAGTTCCCACTACTACTTTCTTATGCAATGACAATTAACAAGTCTCAAGGGCAATCACTATCTTCAGTTGGACTTTACTTACCCAAACAGGTCTTTTCAGATGGTCAATTATATGTCGCATTGTCAAGGGTAAAATAAAAAAAAGGGCTTAAAGTTTTAGTACATGATAAAGGAAAAAAAAAACAAATTCTACGACCAATGTGGTTTTCAAAGAGGTCTTCACAAATCCTAAAAGGTAAATTCAGTTTCTAAATATTGTCAATTGTTATTTTGCATACCATAATATTCGACAATTGCTCATCCACCCTCTAATATGCAGTTAGATACAAAATGATAACAATCAACATCCCATACATAAGCTTCAAACAACAACTCTTCCATTATTAGGTACTTAATCTTATTTGCTGTATTTTTATGTTCTATGTTTCTGCATAGACCACCACCATTCAACAACATTCAACTAAAAGAGCAACATGCCATACGGATTTTAAAATTTTGGCTTTCAATTGGTATTGTGTCTTCCAAGGAAACAACATTAATTGGAATCCATCCTATAACTTAATTAATTTGTCCCAACTTATGGTTTTGCTTTTAACATTTTATGGTTCTGTACTCTGCAAATTCTTTTTGGGTTAAATTTACACTTCTAAAATACACTTTTTCCAAACTTATTATTGGAAATTTTTATTCTTCCTTTTACGTATATGCTTCTAGACATATGGCTATGAAATCATATCAATTTTTTAATTTCTTAGATTTCTTATGAACATATATGGTCTATTTAATCGCATTATTTGTTGTTTATTGTGAGCCAAGTCAATTAAATTAATATCATTAAGTACAAAAAATCAAACAAAACTCAGTTGTGTGAATCGAAAACTAAACTTTGCTATTGTAAAAGTTGCAAATGCTTAAATGAAATTCAAATCATTTCTTTTATTAAAAAAAAACACGGAACATATATAATAGGCAGCAGAATCATGTATACGTGCAACCTTGATTAATGACTATGCTAAAAAAATTCTTATTTTAATTAACACTAATTTGTTTATTTTAAGCCACACTAATTAGTGTAGTATCTTGCCACTAAAATGCAATCTTAATTAGTGGCTATAATAAAAAAAATTAGTTTAGGATCAAGGCCAGATAACAGTGGTTTTTGTACATCTTGATATATATATATATATAGTTAAACAATCGTGTAATTTTGTTTAAAAAATTTTATTAATTAAATATTTTTTGTTTTTAGGAATTAAATATTTAGAATATGTTTAATTCTTTTGATAGGACCACTAATATTAAAATACTATGAATATCAAGTATTTTTAAATTCAACCATTTTGATAAGTATTTAGCTTAATTAGTTTTCCAATTAAATATATTATTATTAGACTTTCACGTGGAGGAATGTCACAAATGTTAACACTGCTACAACCAAATGCACTTTCATGCCATCAATTGTTACTATAATTAGTCTGATTCCTTTTATTGCATCTGCTGTGCCAAATGTCATATGAATCTAATTATTATCAATTACAGCATTTAACACGTTTCTTTTAAATCATCACCATAATGTTTTATGATACATTCTTTTCCCTGCATATTTTAAATATAAACTTTGGTTGTGACATTCAGCAACCAAAAAAAACACTTCACTTGCCTCCACCACCAGAGACACATTCACAATGATTCAGCTGCCTCTTCACGTCCAATCCACAGAGCCAACATTCAATGCTCCACGATTCCCGAATTGCTTCGTATGCCGCCAGTTACACGTTTTCACCAACCACTACCCCACTCCACCACTTCTTCTGCAAACAGCGTTTGTTCTTCAAACATCCACTCCTCTTGCATTTCGGAAAAGCCAATACTCAAACGGGTGCTGCCATGAGTTCAAACTCATCTGTCGCTTCAAGCAAGGTAAGTATAAAACGAATAACTCACTTACCTTCTCCAATTTTTTTGAATATATATTCAAACTCCATTAACTATATTCTTTGTTGCTTTGTTCAAATTTAAATTGTCAATATGGTTCTGTGATGAAACTTATTATCTGGGTTGCCAAAGTTCTGCATTGCTTTTTTTAATATATGCTAAGGTTTTGTTTCTCTCCTGCTATTTTGTTCTATGCATCGAACCAAAACTTCTTCCTTAGTTCATCTTTTCGATGCATGCACGGATATATTTTAACTCATTCATATTATCAACTTTTAGTTAAAAATGAAACAAGAAACAAAATATAAAAAAGTGTTGGAAATTTATTTTCATATTATTTTTTCTTTTTATTCTATTTATTGATATTAATTTGCAATATAGTACTATTTATTGATGTTAATGTGCAATATAGTACTGATAGATAGTAAGTTAATAGAAGAAATTTCTAAACAGGCATTAGGTTAGAACCCTAATACAAGTAAAAATTGTATTAGTTTCTTTTATGTTTGTGATTAGTGTTCCCATTCAAATGAAGACTATTGGTATAGTCTTTGTGATTGTAAAACAGAAGAATAATTTGGCAACTATTTTTTTAGACTTACTCTTTAATTCAATTATTTTTAGTTAGTAAACCATGCTAGTTAACTTCCACATTTGAGCCTATATTGATTTGTCATGTTTATAAATAGTTGCACATTGTACTTCTAGAGCAAAGCTTTTTGCCATGTTCAAAATTTGGACAGGTCATATGTGATAGGAGTATGACAAAGTCAACTCATAGGTGTAAGCAAGAACTGATGATATATTGATAGGTTAAATTACTAAGTAATACCTATAACATGCAGAATAGGAATAAAAGGAATTTTAGGAGAGTTAAAAATACCAGTGTGCAAAACTTGATACAATAGTTCAGCACTCTATGGATAACAGGGTAGCAGAATGATTGCCTAAACTGATGTTCCTACTTCATACTACCAGCATAAAAAACTATTCTAAAATTAAACACTAACTTTATCTAATCACTAACTGATCTAGGAAGCATCAGTTCCCTGGAATGGCTTCTGTTAGAAAACAAAATGATTGTTTCTACTATATTTTATGATATAAAAACCAAAAAACCGACATAGCACAACAAATACTGCTAAACTTTGCTATTTGTTAACTTTAGACATATTTCCTTTTAGTCATGCCATGATAAAATAAATGATATTATTGTGTTGCTCTCATTGTCCACATATTTTTTTCCCTCTTTCAGTACCATGCTTGGTTTTAATTTTTCCATGCTATCTCATAGTAGATTACATATCTGGTTAACAAAAAACCATTAATCATGCAGTTCAAAGCACCATTCCACAATGATAGAGTAATCTTATATACTCACTCATTTTGTTATTTTTGTTCTTTCATTTTCTTTTTCTTACTATGTTTTTTTACAGGACACCATAGAAGTGCCTTCTTTTTACCACAAGCAATGGGTGCCCGAATATCTAAACTTTGTCCAGTTCAGATATGATAGAGCAACATACCAAATCAGACTAAGACAACATCGGCAAAAAGTCTTCTTTGTTGAAGGACTAAAACACCTCAGAAAAGATTTAGAAATTTTTGAATCTGTCACCATTAACTTCTTTGCATGTGATGACAAATCCACATTTGACCTTCATTTCACTCCCTCACTAGATAACCAGACCTGCGGAAGACCACGACTGAGCTCAAGAGAACATGTTTGGATGCTTGAAATCACCCAGTCAATGCTTGGTGCACCCAAACCATTGGTAACCATCACATCTTGTTCATTGTTCCTTATACAAATTGCTGCTTATATATAATACTATTTTTTATTCCCTGCAGAAACTTCTGCCTGTTGCTATAACGCATCTTAATGCCTACGGTCAACACATGACCATCCTTAGAAGATTTGGACCTCCATTACAATGGCATGTTGTCGTGCTTGATATTGGATTTGGGGAGTGTTAGTCGGTGAATGCGACTAACTTTTGTGTATAAAACTTGTGTAAATTGTATCAAACTCTTCCAATTTATGGTTATTTTGTAGTGTTATAAGTATTTTCTGTTATGTATGGGTAATAAATACTTAGTACTTCCATTTTGTGTGTTTAATAATCATTTTCTCTCAATTTCAGGTTAATTAGGCAAGCTTTGAAAAGTGATGTTGTTCACCTTCTCGCTAAGCCAATCTGTTGGCTTAGCGAGCATCCGCTAAGCGCAACACTCATGGGCTAAATGCGAGGAAGACTCTGGAAGAAGATGGGCTGTACAGGTTCGTTAAGTGCACCGCTTCATCTCACTAAGCGCACCGCTTCAGTCCATCCGCTAAGCGAGAAAGGCACGCGCTAAGCCAAAATTCACTAATGTGCGCTAAGCGGTCCATAATTGCACTAAGTGCACGAGCACGAACAAGGCCACCTATTTAAGCCAGAAATCAGATTTTGTGAAGGGAGTTTGGGCTGGGATTTAAAGCTTTGCATGTCTAGAGATTTTAGAGAGAGAAAGGTCCAAGTTCTAGAGAGTTTTGAGAGATTTTGTTGTGTGAAGATCTGCAGAGACTAGAGCTTGAAGCAGAAGCCGGTTTGAGAGCTTGAGATGAGTTTGTGAGTGATTGTGAGATCCTAGAGGTGAAGGAGACATCCTCACCACTTGTATTTTTGCAATCTTTCATCTTGTTCTTCTCTTTGTTGTAAAAGAGGCTTCCTGGTTATTGAAAGCTAAATCCCTTGTTGGATCTTCCCTGTAGGTACCTGATATAAATATATTTCTATCTATTTAATGATGTTTTGTGTGTTCTCTGTGCTATCTACTTTTCACTCCAGTATGCTTTTACCTTGATCACGTAGATGCATGCTTTCTTAGGGTCATTCAACAGTGGAAACTGGTCTGATTCTAAAGTCCTTGATAGTATAGGGCTAAGTTGTCGTACTATCACGAGGAATCGGGGTGCGATAATCTAGTTGTGTATGTGTGTCTTAATGCGGTCCTGGTTAAGTTTAGTCCAACAAGAGGAATCTGCGGATGATGCTTGATCAGGATTAGGCTAAACTATCATGAGGAATCAATGTTTAGTATCTCAGGAGACACCATAGGAACACATGAGCATTGTTAGATAGAGAATATCTTTTAAGCATCAGGCACCTATTAGGAAGGCCAACATGTTCTCTACTTATTTTTACACATCATTTCTCTCGCGTGATTTTCCTTTTTGCACAGATAGTTTACACACCTGTTCATATTCACACTTATCTTTACACACCAGACACCTATTTGCTAAAATAGCTTACCAAATAACACAAGTTCCTCGAGAGTTCGATACTCGGTTCTTACCGTTTTATACTACTTGTGCGATCTGGTGCACTTGCCGGAAGCGAGCAAGTTTTTGGCGCCGTTGCCGGGGAACTTCTTTTTCTTTGGAAAGTTAATTCAGTCTTAGGTATCTATTCTTTATCCTTTTATTACTTGAGAATATTTGTTTTTTTTTGTTTGTTTTCCTCTTGATTTGGTGACTGCTGCTCTTGTTAGTGCTTATATGCATAGTAAATATTTTGTAGATGATTTATTTCCATGAGATTTGGAACTTTTTAAGGGGTGAAATGAATATCTTGACAGCACACGATCAAGGGTGGGAGCAGGAGTTATGTCTGTACAATCAATATGAAAAAGAAAGAACTCCTAATCTTGAAAGTGCGTTTGAGGAATTCATGGCATATCATGCTAGCTCAAAAGCCAATCAAAATTCAATGAAAAATCATGAACTTCATTTTGGCAAGAGCTACTCAATAAAAAACTTTCAAGGGGGACCAGAGTTACAACTTTACTATCAAAATGAAGCAGAAAGAGGTTCCAATCTGGATAAATTGTTGATGCACTTCAAGGAAACAACTAAATCAACTCAACGAGCACTCCAAAGTGTAGAAATCCAGGTTGGTGTGCTGGCAGAAAAAGTGACTCAATTTATGACCAGACGAGAAAAATACTTTGTAAAGGTTGAAGCTCAAGAGGAAAACCCTGTAAAAGAGCATGAGTCAAGAGAAAAAGATGAGGAACAAGCACAACAACAATGGGAGAAGTACTCAACAGTAGAAAGCAATCAAGAAAGTATTCTCCAAATCAATAACCTTCCTCATCAACAGATTGACAAGAAAAGAAGGCAAGGAGAGCATGAGGAAACCTTAAGTGCCATTCTTTCTTTAATCACTACCACCTTTCTTGAAATGATTTGGATTGTACTTCCATTGTACATGAAGTTCATGGAATTTCTAGCTAAAAGGCGAAACTGCAAGGAAGATGTGTTCTATGTGACGTACATGCCACCTTGAAGGTATTAAGCTATGCGTCAAGCTAATGACGTTAAAGAAGCGCTTCCTGGGAGGCAACCCAGTTTTAATTTTTGTTATCTCTGTTTTTCATGCATTATATCATGTGGAACTTGCGTTATAATTTGTGCAGTGGAGTATATCGTCTTATCCTTGAATGTTAGATATAAGGGTTTCAATTTCTTGAAAAAGGGACTAAAATAAAAAAAAATAATAACTTATAAAATATTTTCTGAAAAACAGTCCTTTCGCTAAGCGCAAGCCTCGCGCTAAGCGCATATTTGTTCATGCACTAAGCCGCGAGTCTCAAGCGCTTAGTGCCCAACCCTTGCATCTGAGGCTAATTTGGTCCACTAAGCTGGCCAAGGCTGAGCTAAGCCAACTTCAATTCGATCTGAATTCAGCTAAGCTGTAGCCTGATTGCTAAGCCCATCATACACTTTGGCTAAGCTCGATTCGTTGCTGCCAAGCTGAATTCCCTACGGCAATGTGAGCGCTAAGCGAGTCCTTATTAGCTAAGCGCATGCTCCTTTGTACTTAAGATGCATCATTTTAGCTAAGCTGGCCAGAGTCGGGCTTAGTGAGAGTTGCAAATTTTTTATCTGCAGATCTCGCTCAGCGGTCCTTTTGCACGCTAAGCCACGAGGCTTGTGTAAAAAAAACTTGAATTTCAAAGTTAGGCTAAGCGCGCAGAGCCGCTAAGCGACCATCTTCGAAAAACCAAACGTCACTTCAAGAATGCAAAACAACTTATGTGAGTTTAATGGCAATTACACTCACATTTGTTGGAAATTGCTAGATGGCCTGCATCTTTTCTCTCGCACTCATTTGCCAGCATTTTCACCTTCTTCTGCATCAAAGCATGATCGATACGAGTAAGTTCCTTACTCCCTTCATTCTTTTAAGTTGTTGAACCTCAGGGTAGGAAACCATATATTTTAGCTTTCGATCTTTAGGGTTCTCATAATTTTAAATTAGGTAAAAATTAGGAATTTATATATGATTGTGCTATGTAGATATTTTCAATTGACTTGCATGTTTGATAATGCCTTTTAGAGGCTTAAAAGACAAAGAAACGAACTGCATTTTCTGTGTTTTTTTTCTGGAAAACGCAATGAACTCGCTAAGCGAGCATGTTGCACTAAGCGAGTTCATCGATATTCATTGAAAATATGCATTTCCATCCAACTCGCTAAGCGCGCATATCGCGCTAAGCTAGTTCATCTTGTGAGGATGAACACTCATCCTCCTGTTGAGATACTTGTGGCTAAGCGAGGCTGAATCGCTAAGCCCAAGTAACTTAGTCAAAATTTGTATTGATAACCGCATGCTAAGCCGAGTCTACCTGAGCTAAGCGCAGTTCGTTACGGCAACTTTTGGGCTAAGTGAGCTTGGTTCCAACTAAGCCGATATGTTATGTTTCTGAGGGCGCGCTGAGCGAGTTGTATCCCGCTAAGCGCCTATTGTCAATTTCAGCCTTTATTTCTGTTGTTAAACCTGAGCAATTTTGGTCTAAGGAATTTTTAGTTCTTTTTAGTTACATATGGCATCGAGAAAAAGAGCTAGAACAGAGGACATCCTTTCATCATCCACTCCAGCTCCTCCGTCAATAACCGTAGGACAGGATGTCCAAAGCTCACAAACTTTAGTCCCTATGCTACAAAGCTTATTCCGAGGATAGTTTATTATCATGCACATCCTGCAAGAGTTGGCTCATAACAGGCCAATCATAACCATGGAGCATTTTCTTGTGCAAGTAGCCTGGCCTGAAGCTCAACTTCTATTGGTGAGACCCAATGAGGCTGCTCCACCTGAGCCCACACTTTCGCAGGTTGATCCAGAGCTAGTTGACCCACAATCTCCAGTGGTGAATCCACTGTCTTCTCCTGAGCGTGAAGTAGTTCCCCCGTCTCCACCTCTAATTATCATCTCTGATGCATCATCTGATGAAGCTGCTGCTCCTCCTGATTCACCATCTTGCAACATAGATGATGGTTATGACTTTTCTGACTGGATGGACTGCTGAGGAAATTGTGGCTCACACTGACAAGAATGTTGATATTCCTGATGATTTTGTGTTTCTTTTGTTGTTGCCTTTTAGATTATTATTATTATTATGGTCATGGTTTTAGTACATTAATTCCTTTTTGTTAGTTTTGTTTATGGGTAGTTTGTTTGCTTATTCTGAAGCATTTTGAACAGTTTAACTTAGTTTTAATGATATGGCAGTGAAGTACTTTTATCTTTTTGTGAAAAATGGGTGTATGTCTTTATTTTGAATTGAGTGCATGATTTTGATGGAATTTGTGTCTCTTTTCATGAGTTTGAGCAAGTGTGTATGTTAGACAAAGAAGGAACAAGAATGTGAACTTGCATTTAGAATTGTTAGTCAGTAGACACATTAATTGTGAAAGAAAAGCTTGAACCAAAACCGGTGAGAGTGTGACCTCACTCTGCGAGTGAACGACTAGCTGTGAGTAATAATCTTTGCATGAATCTCTGAATTTTAGAATGTTATGTGTAAATGAAAACATGATGAAGGCCATGATTTGTGTATACACAAGCCTTTTGACCAAACAACTTACCTTGCAAGATAACTGTATCCTTTGCTCCTTTTATAAGCTGAATGATTTTGTCATAAATTGAACCCTAAACTTAAATAATTATCTCCTGATACCTTGCTTAGATTCTAGGAGATCATATGGTTCAAGGAAAAATTTACCCTAAATTTGGGGGAGTAAAGTCAGTTAAAATGCAAAGAAAAAAGTAAAGCATCAGCACACACAACAAATAAGTTGTATGTTAAAAAAAAGAGAAAAGAAAAGAAAAAAAATCGTGTTGTTACAATAAGGTCAAAAGCAAATTAAGAGGAAAAGATAGTGAGCAAGCTACTTGTATGACACAAGATCATTTGGATAAGTCTATGATTTATGCTCTCTTAGAATCTAAACCTTTGAATCCTAGAAAAACCAATGAATTTTTGTAGGCAAGCCTCACTACAAGCCTGAGAAAGTCCTTCTGATTCTATTTATACATTTCTAACTTTATGGCATGCGATGAAATTCAAATATTGGACCTCTTGCTAGTTGTTATTAATGAATAGCTTAAACAATTGTGCTTGAGTGAAACAGTAGCCGTGAGACTGTGGTTTAAGCTACTTTCCTTAATATCTGTCTTATGATTAACTTCATCTAATAGTACAGCTTACATTTTATTCTTCACTTTGAATAGCTGCATATTTTGTGAAAGACAAGTGATGAGTACATAATGCTTCTTTCTCTTATCATGCAATCAGTAACTTTTGTTGCATACACCTTTGTACATAGTCACTGCATGTTATTGTCACTTGAGGGCAAGTGAGTTGTTCTCTTTTTCCTTGAGGACAAGCAAAATTGTAAATTTGGGGGAGTTGTTAGTCGGTTAATACGACTAACTTTTGTGTATAAAACTTGTGTAAATTGTATCAAACTCTTCCAATTTATGGTTATTTTGTAGTGTTATAAGTATTTTCTGTTATGTATAGGTAATAAATACTTAGTACTTCCATTTTGTGTGTTTAATAATCATTTTCTCTCAATTTTAGGTTAATTAGACAAGCTTTGAAAAGTGTTGTTTTTCACCTTCTCGCTAAGCCAATCTGTTGGCTTAACGAGCATCCGCTAAGCACAACACTCATGGGCCAAACGCGAGGAAGACTCTGGAAGAAGATGAGTTGTACAGGTTTGCTAAGCACACCGCTTCATCTCACTAAGCGCACTGCTTCAGTCCATCCGCTAAATGAGAAAGGCACGCGCTAACCAGAAATTCACTAATGTGCGCTAAACGGTCCATAATTGCGCTAAGTGCACGAGCATGAACAAGGCCACCTATTTAAGCCAGAAATCAGATTTTGTGAAGGGAGTTTGGGCTGGGATTCAGAGCTTTGCATGTCTTGATATTCTAGAGAGAGAAAGGTGATCGAGGCCATACCCGAATCAAATAAACATTAAAAATGCAGTATCTAGGAAGTGGTCCTAGGTCATCTCCCAACGAGCAATGGTCAACCAAACGTTCATAACAGATAGTAGGAAAATAGTAACGAATTAGGGGGGGTTGTTTGCTTTTGTAAATTAAACAGCGAATAGATTTGAATTAGAAAATATCAGAATTAAAACACATTGCTTCCCCTTGATTCACAAGCAAGTCTCTTATCCTAGGTTACGAGAGTTTATCCTTTATCAGTTCAACCACTTAATCCAACCCTAAATTAAATTACTAAGCGAAATTTAACATAAGGCATTCATTATGTGATTAAGCAACACATACACCAATTAATCATGAACGATCATTAAGCATGAACGTAAATTAAGCGTAGAGACAATTAATCAAGCACTAAGCATGCATGAATTAATAGCAACAAATATAGAGTAATTGGTGAATAGGAAAAACTTATCAGAATTTAATAGTAATAATAGAACCTCAAAGAGAGTTGTGCTTGATCCTCAAGAGAAAACAATGCTGGAGACTTAGCCTTCCATTAATCAATAGAAAACGAAATTGTAGTAGAAACGAAGAAAACTAGAATTATTCTCCAAAACGAAAAAGAAACTAAAACGAATTGAGAGTAGCACTCTAAAACTAAAACGAAAAAGAGAGAGAGGAGAGAAGAGAGCCTAAACTAGAACCTTAGTGTTGTTATATAGTTTTCAGCCCCAAAGCTTACAAATTTGTTTTAAATCCAAGCCCATAAATAAAATAAAATCTAGATAAGATAAGATAAGATATAGATGAAATAATATCTAGATGAGATCAAATCTAAATAATATCTACATAAGATAAAATCTAGATAAGATAAATTTTGGTAGAATAAAATAGTCTGCTCTCTTCAAGTCCAAGCCCAATTTTGGATTCAAGCCCAAGCCCAATTCTGGATTCAAGCCCAATTGCTTATAATTCTCTTGAAATTAAATTAATAACACAAAATTAATCCAGTAGGCCCAAATGATAAAAATGCATAATTAATTTGACAATTAAGGCTAATCAGTAATTAAAATGGTGACAAAAAGGGTTAAGAAATATGAGAAAATGATGACACATCAAATCCCCTCACACTTAGCCTTTTGCACTCTTGGGCAAAAAAAAAAATAAAAAACAAAGCAAGGGACAAATTCAGAAACATTAAAGAGAAACAAACAGACACAACAACAATTACATATTTCTCAATGAATCTCAAGGAATGAAAATAAATGGGTAACATCTAACATAAAGAGATCCAAAGAGTCAAGACATTCGTGAAAATCATTCAAGCAACCCAATCATGGCAAAATAGTTAATCAGCTCAAGAATGAAAAGTGATAAAGCCTCACAAGATATACACTATATCTCTCAAGTGTCTAGGCTACTATTTACCCTCAAAGCACCCATGAAAACCAACACCACATAAACTTGGCAAGATTCTAAAATTGACAATCAACCCATAAACACAAGCACATGAGGATCAAAAGGTCTTTTAAAGTTGTAATGGGGCCAAGGACAAGGTAGGAAAAACATGGAATAAGTAGCTAAATCCTAAAGGAATAGAGGAGCAATGGGGAATAAGTGCATATTAAGAAAAAATAAGAAAACCTAAAGATAAAATTTAAACGCAAAGAGTAGAGCCAAGAGTCTCATCATTCTTTTTCCATTTAAGATCTTATTCACTCAACTTTATTGCTTTTCTTTTTCTTTTTTTCAAATTGATTCAACTAATTTTTTTTTTGCACTGTAGCATTTGAGAAATAGCATATCATTCAGCATGTCCAACATTAAACCAGTATACAATGTACATCAAGTATGGCCCAAAATACATCATGAAGCATAGCCAATGAAATATGTTATCCAACAAAACCCCCCACACTTATTCCCAAAACAATTCCAAAGCTCCAAAATTCCTTAAGGTTAAGGTGAGATCATGGTTTTTCACTTAAGGCTTGTAATGAGCTTCAAAACAAAGAAAGGGAAACATAGGCTCAAATGGGCTATCAAAGGGATTAATTCAAGGTAAGTCCATTTGGCTAGAGGCTTATAAGAACAAAATTGCCTAAATCATTTCCAAATATGCATGTGAATTAGGTAGTATCAACAAGAATCAAGCCAAGGCTATTGTGCAAGCAATCAATGGAGCAAAACACACCAAATGATTATGATGATGGCTCAAATTCTCACAAAGGTAAACTTATCACTTCCAAATTGAGCTTTCAAAACTATCATGACATGTAGAGGAAAAACAAGGACTTCAAATCACAAAATGTCAAGCGACTTTTATTTTCAAAACAATTACCCATTACTTGAACATATCCTATAATTCAAAGAAAAATATGCAAAGTTGTACATGCAAACAGAATTGACCTAAAATATTAAACTAGAAACCCAACAAAACTAACAAAATTAACAAATTTAACACAACTAACAAAATTAACAAAACTAACAAAACTAGCAAAACCAAAGAACACTCCCCCCATACTTAAACAACACATTGTCCTCAATGTAGCACAAGTAAAAGATTAAAAGCAATTAAACCATCAAATAGAATCGGACAAATGTAATAAAAGTAAAGAAGGAGATAGGAAAAGAAAAACTCCCTAAGTCATGATGGAGGAAGAGTAGGGTGGAGTAAGGAAGTCTCTTCCACCACTACGTCCACTAAAGAAAGGTTTGTGAGGAATGGCTTAAGTCGGTGTCCATTGACCTTGAAGCTCTTGTTTGTGGAGTCGCTTTTGATCTCAACTGTACCATAAGGAAAAACATTAGTAACAACAAAAGGACCAATCCACTTAGACCTCAACTTACCACTCATGAGTCCAAACCTAGAATTATACAATAACACTTTTTGCCCAACCATGAAGTCCTTCTTAATTATCATGCTATCATGGAACTTCTTGGTCTTTTCTTTGTAGAACTTGGCATTCTCGTACGCTTCTAGGTGGATCTCATCTAACTCACTCATTTGCAACTTTCTTTCCTCACCAGCTTGACCCATAGAGAAGTTGCAGGTCTTCACTACCCAGTATGCTTTGTGCTCAATCTCCACTGGAAGATGACATGCCTTTCCAAAGATAACCCAATAAGGAGACATTCCTATGGGTGCTTTGTAGGCAGTCCGATGTTCCCAAAGAGCATCATCAAGCCTGGTACTCCAATCTTTCCTGCTTGGCTACACAATCTTCTCTAAAATTCTCTTGATCTCCCTGTTAGAAATTTCTACCTGTTCATTGGTTTGGGGGTGGTATGGTGTGGATACCCTATGTACAACCCGGTACTTTTTAAGCAAGGCATGCATTGATTTGTTGCAAAAACGGGTTTCTTGATTAGTAACGATTGCTTTAGGTACTCCAAACATGCAAAACAGATTAGATCTGACAAAATCTGCAACAACCTTAGCATCATTAGTTCTAGTGGGCTAAGCTTCCACCCATTTTGAAACATAATCAACTGCAAGGAGAATGTAAACATAACCAAAAGATACAGGAAAAGGGCCCATGAAATCTATGCCCCAGACATCAAACACCTCACACAATAGCATAGGTTGCTGAGGCATTTGTTGTCGCCATGTACACTTCCTGCTCTCTGACACTGCTCACAAGTGCTACAAATCTTCGACGCATCTATAAAGATGGTGGGCCAATAAAAGCCACAGTCAACTACTTTACGAGCTGTCCTTTGAACACCTAGATGACCTCCCGGTGCGAAAGAATGACAGAATCGCAGGACTGAGTTAGTCTCATAATCTGGAATGCATCGTCTAATGACCTGATCACTGCACAATTTCCATAAGTAGGGGTCATCCCAAATAAAATGATTAGCATCGCTTTTAATTTTATCTTTTTGAGCCTTAGATGCTAAGGGAGGAAAAACAGAAGCAACTAAATAATTGACAATGTTAGCAAACCAGGGAGTAGAAAGAGAATCAGAAATACTATACAATATATACAAATGATCATCCGGGAAATCATCTCAAATGGGTGAATCCTCATCAGACACACGTTCGATCCGACTCAAATGATCAACAACTAAATTTTATGCTCCGCTCCTACCACGGATCTCCAAGTCAAACTCTTGGAGCCAGAGCATCCATCAGATCAATCTAGGCATTGAATCAGCCTTCTTCAACAAGTACTTTGGAGCTGCATGGTCAGTATAAACAATAATGCGAGTACCAAGCATATAAAAACGAAAATTTGCAATGACATTCATGGGGCTCCGAAAAAGTGGAGAATGGAGGATTGCACTTGAGGGTCCACACTTAGGCAATCATGAAGCATAGCTCCAAACTCGAAGGTGGAGGACACATGAACAACGCTAGGCAATGACATTCATGGGGCTCCGAAAAAAGTGGAGAATGGAGGATTGCACTTGAGGGTCCACACTTAGGCAATCATGAAGCATAGCTCCAAACTCGAAGGGTGGAGGACACATGAACAGCGCTAGGCAATGACATTCATGGGGCTCCGAAAAAAGTGGAGAATGGAGGATTGCACTTGAGGGTCCACACTTAGGCAATCATGAAGCATAGCTCCAAACTCGAAGGGTGGAGGACACATGAACAGCGTTAGGCAATGACATTCATGGGGCTCCGAAAAAGTGGAGAATGGAGGATTGCACTTGAGGGTCCACACTTAGGCAATCATGAAGCATATCTCCAAACTCGAAGGTGGAGGACACATGAACAGCGCTAGGCAATGACATTCATGGGGCTCCGAAAAAGTGGAGAATGGAGGATTGCACTTGAGGGTCCACACTTAGGCAATCATGAAGCATAGCTCCAAACTCGAAGGTGGAGGACACATGAATAGCGCTAGGCAATGACATTCATGGGGCTCCGAAAAAAGTGGTTTGTTGGCAGGACTGAACGGTCCACCGGGTTTTTCCACGTAAAGGAAAACATGCTTTTTGCAAAAAAAAATTAATCATTCGCGAGAGCACCATATCTTAGAGAAACAATATACGTGTGCTAAGGGTAATCTTCCTTGTAACCGAGAATGAAGGGCAGGATGTCAACTTTTAGCTTTTAAATGAACATGCAGGGGAAACATCGGGCCAAGCATAAAATAAATCACTCATAGTGTATAAAACTCACAAGGCAAGTGTTTTATCCTATTCCCAAACCATAACTGCACCATGACTTTATTTTGCACACGACTTCCTATCGAATCATAGATCAAACGTACGATCACGGACCAATAGGATTTTCTCGAGGGTAGTGTTTTTTGGAGAGGAAGCTGGGTGTTTTGGTCTTTTCCTCTTTGTTCAGGTGGGGTGGGATATCGCCAGTCAAGAACAACCTTGAATGGCAATCTGAAGGGAAGAGACACCAAAAATGGGTTTTCCTTTGCCGGCAGTCCCTTACCTTGCTGAAAATTTATCTGGTCTGAAGATCTTCCGTTCTCTTTCTTTCATTGATCGAGAATTGCCTCTTTTCCCTTTTTACTTCCTTTCGATCTTTGGTCGGGAATCCTTCTTTCCTTTCTTCTGTTCTTTTCTTTATTTTCATCTTTTTTTCTTTTTTTCTTTCTTTCCATTTCTCCCTTTTCTTTCTTTTCACTTTTCCTTCTCCATCCCTTTCTTTGGGAAATCGGGTTTTAGCATTCTATTTTCTCTCCCTTGAGGAGATTCCGCTGTCCTTTGCTTTGGGGGAAAGGGTGAGGATTCCTTTTTTACAGGCCAAGGTTCAAAAAGGTCTAAGGTTATGTCTCAATGGAGTCTTTTATCGTGGGAACCCCAATCTTGATATCTGGGGCGAAACAAATTTGGGTGTCAAGGTGTCGATTTCGGGCCGAACTTCCATATTATTCCATAAGGCACGCGTGACAATGATGATTTGAAAACAACGTGCAAAATTAGTCATGGCTACAGCCAGGTGGGCACTCAGGCATCCCATTTATGGCATTGTGAAACTACGGTTGGGAATTTACACAAACAGACCCAATGTTTCCAAATTATGCTCTTTCATTAGTTTAATGAATTCATCCATTCTTATCTCGGTTTATTCCGGAAAATAAACTCTTAGCGTCAGTCCCTTGTTTCCAGAAGATACGTTTGCTCTTTATGAATGATTTATACTTCTTAACTATAACATGTTGACCTTCGCGGTCTTTCTTTCTTTTTCCTTTTTGTTTCATTTTTATATACATTCACTAAAATTATACACCTGTGGTCCTTTATGAGGAAAACTTTTCTTTGTACATCTACATTCTTATACATGACAAATTTTTCCGTACACGCATTGGAACTCTTTCTCTTTACGTCACACGGTCTATATACAAACCCCATTTACGTTCAAAGATTTTTTCATTTTTTCCCAACACACACTCATGGTTCATACAAAAGTTTCTTCGTATACACTTGTTGCTCACACACACAAGAATTCCTCTACACGTATCTTTTTTATAAAAACCCTTCTATGCACATTTTCCTTTTTCTTTATATACGCAGGCATTTATTCACTACACTTCTCTCCCTTTTTTATCATGATTTTGGTTCATTTTATTTTTAGGACGACGTTCCTAAAACAATAAGAAATTCTACGCGATTCAGGAATTTCTACAAACATTATTGACAACAACGAAACAAGTACCGACGTAACAACTCAAACGACATGTATGTACAAAACAAAAGTCAATCAACACGAAACAAACGTTAGTCCCTTAGTCAAACAAAAATAAGATGATATGTAACATGAAAAAATGGAAACAAAAAGAAATATGGATCAAGGGATCTCCCAATCATGTGGCGTCGCTCCCTCCTAAGAAATCAAGTAAATCGGTCATCTCCTCGTCCTCGCGGGCCTCATCTGCCTCGTCGGGAGCCTCTGCTGGTGCCTCTCCTGCCCGGGCCTCAGGCCAATCTCTAGGCCATGCGGCCTCTGCCCTGAACTGGTCCGGAGTAGGGCACGGAAAAGAAGTAAAACCCTGGCTCTGCAGACTGAGGCTCAACTGGTAAAGACAATCATGGGTCTGTACATGCGCCCGGTGGTTGGCCGCCTGCTGGTGAACCAAATGCCGCAAATACTGCTCCGTATCAAACGATCCAGCTGGGCCAGCCTGATGAGGTGGTGGCGCGTTCGCGGCCTGCGGAGCATCCCCCTGGGCCTATCTCTGTGTGCAATACTTCTCAATGAAAGCTCAGGTGATGGGCGGCCGAATCACCTTGCTAGGTGCGACGGGGACTTCGAATGACTGGCAGAGTCCTGTGATCAAAGCAGGAAATCCCAGGGCCCTGTTGGACTTATCCGGGTCCAGAGGGTGCCTAGTAGGCGCCATACCTGCAAATAGATAGATGGCATCAACGATTAACTGAGCCACGTGAATGCTCATCCGTTTCAGGATGGCGTACACCAGCTAACACTTCGGCAGGGGGAGGTCGGAATTATGATCGCTGGGCTGGATGTTGCTGAGCAGCAAAGTCAACCAGATCTGAGTCAGGGTGGTCATGTTGGTGCGCATGATCCGCACCCGTCTTCCAACAGCAGTCCGGGCAAAATCCTGCCCCGGTATACATAGCAACTAGGCGATGGCCTCCTCATCAAACCCATCGGACCGGTTCCTCCTCTGGCCATACTTGCATTCCTGGCCCTCCTCCAGCACTAAAGGGTATCCCAGGAACTGGCTGAGAGCATCCGTATCGAACGGGATCCATTGACCCCTCACCCAGGATCGCATATCTCACACGCCCTCCTCTGTAGGCCAAGCATTAGCATAAAATTCGAGGACTATGTCTGGGTCGAACTTGGCCATGGGGGTAACCAGTGATGCCCACCGCCGGCGAACTATCTCCTCCTGGAAGTCGGTATACTCATCGTCCCTGAGCTGGACGCGTCGCTCCCAGAGAAATGACCATCCCTTGATGGCCTCGAAGCACTGCTGGTGCTCAGCACTCCTAAGACGGTGGCTGTCATATTCGGGAGCGGAACTGGGTCCTTCAGCCGCTTTATCCTTCCTAGATCTCTTTGAGGCAAGCTTCCTCGGGGCCATTTCCTGCGAGAACAAACATTTAGAAGTTAGCTTTACAAGATAATGCTTATCTTAACGCAAAAAATGTCATGCTAATCTCTCTGATTTTAGAACGAACTGAACCCCTCACCCAGAAACAGTTGAAACACGTACGTGTGGAATATCCTACTATTTATATCAACATAGAGGCCATCCAACACATTTTAATTGTCATACATATATGCATTTGAAAAGAACATACATTCTCATGCCTAAGGCATTGCGTCAAAACTCACACTTAATTTATATCCTAAACATTTGCTATTTACAAACTACCTTGTATATCATACAAATTTTTATTGTTTCACTCACATTTATTCATTATGGCAAGCTATTTACATTATGCACACACTTGCATTCAAAAGGGAATCCCCTGCTATCATACATTCGTTTAGGAAGATAATCATTCACACTCGGCAATGAATCCCATGCCTCTTATATTTTCACATATATCTACGTACCATTGAAAAGCATTTCCCACGTTACTTAGGTGCAAAGTATCAAACATGGGGCAGCCCAAATTCAAATAAAACTCTCACAAGCAAGTCTTAATTTTCATGCTTTTCTAATTCTAAAACCAAATTTTGGATTCCTAGCCATAAGCATGTTTCCTTGTATTGAAGCTAGAAAGTTTGGGTTCCTAAACTTGAAATTGCATTTGGGCACCTATTTTGACTCTCCTATGTTGTCTCTATATATATATAACAGTCCCACCATCCCAATTTTGCAAAATCATACCCATATATCATTGGGGCATTTCACCGAACACTCGGTGGGCGCACATTGGGACATAAATTGCAAGAGAATGGGAGCAATGTGGCATGCCCCATTGCTTCAGAACACAACATAGGCCTAAGGCCTTCTCATTCAAATCCTCAACTCAAGAAAACAAGCATCAAAGCAACCCAAAACTGCCTCACAAATATAAGCACGTTCTCACAATTTAGAGCACCAAAAGATGAAGAAAACACATCAATAGGAAGCTAAAAACTCAAGGATTGAATACTTACTTGTTGGAGTGAGTAGAAACACCAAAAATGAAAGCAAAATGCACCCAAAAGTGGCTTAGGGGAGCAAAAACCGCAAGCCTTCGTGAGTCCACTCTTTTGAATGAAGGGGGGGGGGGGAGTTTTTGGATACAAAAACGTTCCCCTCCCTCGTTTTTATATTTTGAGTGTAGGGGTTGCTCGCCCAGGCGAGCTAACCTGCCAATTTTTTTTTTTTTAAGGGTGCATTAACCATGCCCCCCCCCTCCCTCTTATGGGTTAGCATTTTGCCTACTTGAACCTACTTAAGTTAGAATTAGGTGTCGATTACTTAAAAAACAAACAATAGTAGTAAAATACTGCGAATTCAAAGGATACTGGGCTACCTTGCAGTGACGTTCTCCGCTGGCCCAGTGCCGGGAAGGGGTGACGATTGGTCGGTCGTGATCCTATCCCAAGTAGGAGACAAACAATATGCGGCCAATCGTGACCGGTCATCGTCTTACCTTGGTCGATTTCTGCCATTGACTGGTCTTGACTTCTGACCGTGGCCTGAGACGATTCTGCTCCCGGCTATCACAAGATATGCATGTGCATGTATGAATGTTTCTAATGCGATGATTTTATCTTAGTGAAGGCTGGTTAGATTCAATTTTAAATAAGTGTTTGGGGCACCCCATACACCGAGCGAAGAGGGCTCAAATTATAACAAATTAAAACACGAAGTTTGAAACCAAAGGGAGGACTGAAACCTCGCCCATTTTTCTTTTCAAAGAAACGAGACAAATACAGTGAATGGGAATCCTAGAGGAAACCAAGAAGAACGAGAAAAAACTCAAAAATAAAAAACATGCAACGGTCCTCTCGATTGCCCCAGACTTCAAGCGTAATATCATTTAAATACATCGGAGTTCACGGGCGAGGGCAACTCCTCGCCATCCATGTGGGTGAGTATTAGAGCACCCCTAGAAAAAGCTCTTTTCACCACGAAAGGTCCTTCATAATTTGGGGCCCACTTGCCTCGATTATCTTTAACAACATGGGACATTTTCTTCAGCACGAGGTCCCCCTCGTTGAACTTGCGCGGGCGTACCTTCTTGTCGAATGCGTTCTTTATCCTTCGTTGATACAAACGCCCATGGCTCACGGCGGCCAAACGCTTACCTTCAATAAGGTTGAGTTGGTCGTAGCGTGCCTGAGCCCATTCCGACTCTTCTAGGCCTGACTCTGCCATTATCCTCTGAGAAGGAACCTCTACCTCAAATGGGAGCACTGCTTCCATCCCATAAACCAAGGAATACGGCGTTGCCCCAGTAGAAGTTCGTACCGAGGTCCTATATCCGTGCAGGGCGAAAGGCAACATCTCATGCCAATCTTTGTATGACACTGTCATCTTCTGAACAATCTTCTTAATATTTTTATTCGCAGCCTCTACAGCCCCATTCATCTTTGGCCGATAAGGGGTGGAGTTATGATGTTGGATCTTGAAATCTTCGCACATTTTCTGCATCATCTTATTGTTCAAATTAGTGCCATTGTCAGTAATGATCTTCTTGGGGAGTCCGTATCGACAAATCAGCTCCTTCTTTATGAATCTGACTACCACACTTCTCGTGACATTAGTATAAGAAGCCGCTTCGACCCACTTGGTGAAGTAATCTATCGCCACAAGAATGAAGCGGTGACCATTCGACGCTTTGGGTTCGATGGCCCCAATGACATCTATTCCCCACATGGAAAAAGGCCAAGGAGCGGACATAACGTTCAGAGGATGTGGCGAAACATTGACATTGTCCGCGTATGCCTGACATTTATGACACTTCCTTACATGAGTGCAGCAATCGCTTTCCATGGTGAGCCAATAATAACCGGCCCTAAGGATTTTTCTGGCCATAGCATGCCCATTGGCATGTGTCCCAAAGGAACCTTCGTGAATCTCCTCAATCATGAAGTTCGCCTCTTTGGCATCTACGCATCGTAGGAGGGTCATGTCGTGGTTTCGTTTGTAGAGGATGGTACTACTTACAAAGAAACCAGTAGTCAATCTCCTCAACGTCCTTTTGTCATTGTCGGAAATCCCTGGTGGGTATTCTTTGTTCTCGACATACTATTTGATGTCGAAATACCACGGTTTCCCATCCCGCTCTTCCTCTATTGCATAACAATATGCCGGCCTGCCTTGAGATTTGAATTCGATGTACGGCAGATCCCCGTGTGGGGCAAGTTGAAACATGGATGCCAAGGTGGCTAATGCATCAGCCATTTGATTCTCTTCCCGAGGTATGTGGTGGAAGGAAATGTCGTAAAAGTATTTGGCCAACCTCAAGATGTGAGTTTGATAGGGTATCAACTTCGGATCCCTAGTTTCCCATTCTCCTTTCAAGTGGCGTATCACCAAAGCTGAGTCTCCATACACCTTGAGTAGTTTTACATCAAAATCAATGGCCGCCTGAACCCCGAGGGCGCATGCTTCGTACTCGGCCATATTGTTGGTACAATCAAAACCTAACCGAGCCGTGAAAGGAATACACTGATCATCCGGGGATACCAGGACTGCCCCTACCCCGTGGCCCAAAGCATTAGATGCCCCATCGAAGCAAACAATCCATTTGTCTATGTCCTTGTGCGTCCGCTTCTCTTCAAACAGGGCCATGATATCTTCATCTGGCAACTCGGGGTGCATCGGTCGATAATCCAGGAGGGGTTGCTGGGCCAAATAATCCGCTAAGGCACTTCCCTTTGCCGCCTTTTGGGTGACGTAAACGATATCGAATTCAGATAATAGTACCTGCCACCTAGCGATTCGTCCCATAAGGGCCGGTTTCTCAAAGATGTATTTCACGGGATCCATTTTGGAAATAAGCCACGTGGTATGGCTGAGCATGTATTGCCTAAGCCGATGTGATGCCCATACCAGAGCACAACACGTCCTTTCCAGCATTGAGTAATTCATCTCACATGCGGTAAACTTCTTGCTCAGATAGTAGATGGCTTGCTCCTTTTTCCCAGAATCATCATGCTGACCCAACACGCACCCCATAGACTCGTCCAACACGGTCATGTACAGGAAAAGAGGTCTTCCTGTTACAGGTGGCATGAGCACCGGGGGATTTGCGAGACTCTGTTTGATCTTCTCGAATGCCTCTTGGAAGTCACTGTTCCACAGGACCGTCTGGTTCTTACGTAATAGCTTAAAAATGGGCTCACAGGTAGGGGTGAGTTGCGAGATAAATCTCGCGATATAATTCAACCTGCCCAAAAACCCCCGAACCTGCTTCTCCATGCGTGGTTCCGGCATTTCAAGGATGGCCTTCACTTTCTAGGGATCTATCTCTATCCCTTTCTGACTTACGATAAATCCTAGCAACTTCCCCAACTTTACCCCAAAGGTGCATTTGGTTGGGTTTAGTTTTAATTGGTATTTCCGCAACCTTCCAAACAGCTTACGCAGATTGACGAGGTGTTCGTCATTAGTCCGAGACTTGGCAATCATGTCATCTACGTAGACCTCTATTTCCTTATGCATCATATCATGGAACAACGCCACCATGGCACGCTGATAGGTTGCCCCAGCATTTTTCAGCCCGAAGGCCATCACTTTATAGCAGAATGTCCCCCATAGGGTGACGAAAGTGGTCTTCTCTACATCTTCGGGTGCCATCTTTATTTGATTATACCCCGAGAAACCATCCATAAATGAGAAAAGGGCGAATTTGGCTGTATTATCTACCAATATATCTATGTGTGGCAGGGGAAAATTGTCTTTAGGACTGGCTCGGTTCAAGTCCCGGTAGTCTACACACATTCGAACCTTGCCGTCCTTTTTCAGGACTGGGACAATGTTGGCCACCCACTCCGGGTACCGTGCCACAGCTAAGAAACCCGCATCAAACTGCTTCCTTACTTCTTCTTTAATTTTTAAAGACATCTCGGGTCTCATTCTTCGTAACTTTTGCTTAACCGGGGAAGACCCAGGATTCAAAGGCAACTTATGTTGCACAATGTCGGAATCCAGACCGGGCATGTCTTGATATGACCACGCAAAGACATCTTGATACTCTTCAAGAAGGGTTATCAAGCCTTGGCGGATAGGCGCGGTCATACCAGTTCCTACCTTTACTTCTTTCTTTTCCTCCGTGGTCCCCAAGTTTACCAATTCGGTTCCTTCTTGGTGAGGCTTCATTTCACGTTCTTCCTGAGCGACCAACCTCTCCAACTCTGGTGACAGGACGTCCACTTCCTCTTCCTCGTTTATCGTTTGGCTTATATCTCGATCGAAATCGATTGTCAAACCCTTGTTGTTAGGATCCTCCAAGAATTGACCCTCATATCTATACCAAACAAGACAAAAGAAACAAAAACATGCAAAATGATATGAGAAAAGGTGGAACTGCAAGAACAGATGAAACAAGATCTCTTTGTTTATTTAATAAGGTAGGTTTCACTAAACAAAAGAGAAAGGAAATCTATAGGCTCTAATTACATTGAATCAGCGGTATAGACTTCTGACTGGCTTATCACGCGCCAGTTCCCCACTTGGGAATCGGGGTGGCATGGTTGCACAAAACTTGGTGGGTCTTGAGGGAACTCCTCCTCTATCGCAGCCACCTCCTCCTCGGACACCGTTCCGGCACTGGTGAAACACTGGCTAATACGACCGGGCCATACCCTATCCGCCCGAAGTCTTGACGGCACATTCCTCCTCCCCGGCATCCCGGGTTCATACCCTAATCCATATTTGTATGGATTTCCCTTGATATCGACCACGTCGACATTTCCGAGGCCGTCCTTGCCTAGACCCATTCCGGGCTCAAATTCGTTCCTGAGCATAACACGCGCCACCATTATGGCCGTGTTGGAGAGAGAAGGCAGCAACGGACTTGGTTCCACAGAGGCGCAGCTCACCACTTCGAAGGATTGGAAAGCCGTTTCCAATGATTCTTCCGCCGCTTCTACGTATGGGGCGGAGGAGGGGCAGCTTACTAACATATCCTCTTCACCCGACACTATCACTAAAAGTCCACCGACTGCGAACTTCAATTTCTGGTGAAGCGTTGAAGGGACCACTCCCAGCGCATGAATCCAAGGTCTTCCCAAGAGGCAGCTATAGGCGGGATTTATATCCATTACTTGAAACACTACATTGCAAGTGTGGGGGCCTATCTGAATGGGAATGTCGATTTCCCCCATCACTTCCCGCCGAGTACCATCAAAGGCTCGCACCACCATCGAGCTCGGTTTTAAACGTGACACACTAAAAGGAAGCTTTTCCAAAGTGGTCTTCGGCATTACATTCAAACTTGATCCATTGTCGATAAGTACCTTTGCGACAACGTGGTCCATACATCTCACCGACACATGTAGAGCCTTGTTGTGTCCTCTCCCCTCAACGGGAATCTCTTCTTCCACAAACGCGATATAATTGTTGGTGGTTATATGATTAACGATGCCTTCGAAACCCTCCACTGAGATATCATGTGCTACATGGGCATCGTTAAGGACCTTTATCAACAGCGCACGATGAGGCTCGGAGTTTATGAGTAGTTCAAGCAAAGAGATCCTTGCTGGAGTTTTATTTAGTTGCTCGACTACCTTAAACTCGCTTTGTTGGATGAGACGGAGGAACTCATGGGCCTCTTCCAAAGTCACTGTTTTTCCTTGAAGACCTTCTTTCTTTTCAACCCCTCTTACCACTGGAGGATCTACTTTTTCCGAGGGGGTGGCTACGTCTATGGGCTCTTGGACCATGGGCACTTTCCCTTTGGAGGGCAATTCCGCCGGGTGAGGGGAAGCGAACACCCGACCACTGCGGGTTACGCCACTGAGGCCGGTGATGTTGGTTACCTTAGCTGACAGGGAGTCAACTTCGGTTGCAACTCTTTCGCTGGACGCGGGAGGGGTATACTTCCACGGAACGGCCTTATTACTTTGATATGTAAATGGTGTTGGCTTGGGTGCCGTCTGGGGGTATATGGGTGTGGAGCCGGTCCCTTTCCTAGTAAAACATATCACTAGGGCCTTGGGGGTTAGAGGAACCTTCTTCTCTTTCGACTGCATGCAAATTTGCGGTTCTTCCCTCCCTCCTATGGACACTTCAAGCTGCCCACAATCCATGAGCCGCTGAAGCAATTCTTCCACCACGGGACAGGTTTCCATGTCATGCGACTCCCCGCGGTGAAACAAACATTCATCCCTTTCGTCTCCACCACGGGAGACCATGCACGCCGCTTGCAGTGATTGATAGATGAAGCGTCTAGAAGTAGCCACCTCTCTTAATCTCTTTGCCCGCGATGGCCCATCCTCTTTGACGGCGTTCACGCTAGCCCCTCCATGACTAGCTAGCGGGTTGGTTTTAACATTTGGGCCTTCCTCTTGAAACGATAGCCAGCCGACACTGATTAGGTGTTGTACCTTATATTTGAACGGGAGGCAGGAGTCAATGTTGTGTCCAGGAACTCCACTATGATACGCACACTTGGCACCCGGGTCATACCACCTAGGGTAGGGTGGCTGGAGGACCTTCCCGGGTATGGCCATCACCAAATGATTCTCCAATAATGAAGGCCATAACTCGGAGTATGCCATGGGAATAGAAGAGAAGTTATCTTTCGGGGGCGGGTGCTGTGCATATTTATAGGTCGCGCCGGGGGCTGTATTATTAATTGGTCGGGGAGCGGATGGAGCCGTGCGTTGGGTCGGCGCTCTTTCTGCTGCGGGTGGTCCTTTTACTTGAGTCGGGAGAGAATTCCTGGCTCGGATTAAAAAATTTGGGGGATTGGGTTGGTATGAGCTTTGGATATTTTGGGGTGCTTTCATCCACGTCGGGGCGGTGGTGACTGCGTGGGCGTCTCCTTCCTTTTTCCTCGCGCCCACTACTGGGGCTCTTCTGTTGTTGTTGGGGGCCACATTGGAAGCATATTCGAACTTGCCTTTTCGTAGTCTGGATTCAATCCTTTCTCCGGCGAAGACGAGATCCGCAAAGTTAGCTGGCATGTAGCCTATCAGCTTTTCATAGTAGAACGTGGGTAACGTATCTACCATAATTGTGATCATCTCCCTTTCTGTCATGGACGGTACGACTTGGGCTGCGAGATCTCTCCATCTTTGGGCATATTCCTTAATGGACTCATGCTCTCGCTTAGTCATACTCTGAAGCTGGTTCCGATCGGGAGCCATGTTCATATTGTACTGGTATTGCCTAATGAAGGCAGTTGCCAAGTCCTTCCATGATCGGATCTGGGAAGCTTCCAGATTGGTATACCATGCTACAGCTGCTCCGGCCAAGCTGTCTTGAAAGAAATGGACCAACAACTTTTCGTCCGCGGAATACGCCCCCATCTTTCGGCAATACATCCGGAGATGCCCTTTTGGACATGTCGTCCCTTTGTACTTATCAAAGTCTGGTACTTTGAACTTGGGAGGGATGACGATGTTGGGCACGAGACATAAATCCGCCAAATCCGAGAATGGGTAATTGCCAAGGCCCTCAACTGCTCTTAACCTCTCTTCAAGCGCCTCAATCTTTCCCTTATCTTCCGCGAAGGGAACAGATTCTTTTATGGGCGTGGGTGAAGCCGGGATATGGCGGACTATGTTCGGTTGGGGTAGTTCATTGGGGGACGGATCTTTGAGGTGGAGCAGGGGGCCAAGATGGGTATCTCCTTCCTCATCTTCTTGCCTGGGATAGTCGTCATAAGGTGGGAGTTGCCCTTCGAAAGTAGGGGCTTGGCTTAAGTCTTCCGGGGCGGCACGGGGAGTGAAGTCCGGAGGCAAGCCATAAGGATAAGCTTGCAGGCTATACCTTCGACCAAACACTTCCGTGTTTATGTCTCGGCCCGGATTTAAGGCGGGTTGCAGCACCGGCTCCGCTTCCCTAACTGTACTAGAGGCGGTTGCCGTGGCTTTATCCTCTATAGTTTTCTGGAGTTTTAACATGACCTCCGAGATGGAAGCCATTTGATCTTTTAAAGTCGATAGATCAGCCTTCATCTGTTCCTGCATGCCCTCTTCATTATCCATTTTTCTGGATCGAGTGTTATAGGGGTGCCTTGGTGTTTTCTTAGTTATGATGAAATTCCTAAAGAAATAAACAACGGTGAGTATGCCACCAAAACATGAATATGCAAATGAATGATCGAAGCACTTGGATCCACCCCAAGGTTTCTAGATAACATGATGAGTTCAGAACTTCTCATTTTATAAAAAGAACAAAGCTTTCATCTAGCCAAGATTATACAAAGGTGTTACAAGAGAACCTAACGGTTTCTAATTATGTGGGCCATCAAATCTATCATGTGTTGACAGTAATTGATTAGCCCATGAATCTCCTCGGGGGCTGTACATACTTCGGCCATGGCTTTTGCTTTGGCTAATAGACGCGGGAGGTCTTGACTTCCATTCAAGGTCAAGGTGAACCTATCCATCCACATAGTCGCTTCTTGATGCAATGCATCAATCACCCTCCCTCTTGCTTCTTTTTCGGCGTACACTTGTGCAAAATCCTCCACTAGCTTTTGTTCATGGGCCATAGACTGGTTCAACTCTTCCTTGTATTGCCCTATGATAGCTAGCATGCTTTGCTCCGTGGCTTCCAAGTGTTGAGCCAAACTCCTTTTGGACCTCGCGCAAGCAACTAACTCTTCTTTTAAGATCATGCCATGCACCCGTGACCGATCTCTTTCCTCTCTTCGGAGCTTGAGCTCACTGTTGCTATCCCACAATGCTCCTCGGAATTTCTCTCGGCCATATTCCTCCTTGCGGGCCCTTTTAGTTTCTTGTTCAAGGGCTCTTGCAGTGGCCGCATTTTCCTCTTGTAACTCGGTGCACTCTTTCCGGATGTGTGTAGCGGCTGATTTGAACTTCTCCTTGGCGAGTCTCGCCTTCCCTAGCTCTAATTTGAGAGCTTGGACTTCTTCATCTTCCTTCGGAGCTTTGAAGTTCTCCTCATTGATAACTTTCAATTTGGAGAGCCAATCTAACCCTCACGTGTGAACTCT
Organism: Glycine soja; assembly: GCF_004193775.1. Taxonomy (NCBI): domain Eukaryota; kingdom Viridiplantae; phylum Streptophyta; class Magnoliopsida; order Fabales; family Fabaceae; genus Glycine; species Glycine soja. Next base: position 34,309,581 of record NC_041015.1, on the reverse strand, counting down.
TAACCATCCATGATAACCACTGATGACGCCATTTCGGATGCCTCTAAGCTCCTTGTCTTTCTTCAACGGACTTCTCCACGCCTTGTGGACTCTTTGTATCGCCTTGAGACTTTGCGCGCCTAGATCCCTCACAAGGAAAGGCGAGAGACTTTCTTCGGTTGGCGCTCCCCTCATGGGATACCCTAGCTGTCTTATGGCGAGTGCGGGATTATAATTAATACAACCCCTAGTCCCTATCAGTGGAACATTAAGGTAGTCCCCACACGAGAAGAGAACTCCTTCCTTGCCTTCCTTCCAACGAGGAAACCAATTGATCGCACTGCCCCCTATCCCCGCCAAATGTTGGTCCCAATCGACTCTTCCTTTTTCGGCGCATGAGCGATAACTTTACAGCGGACACGGGTGTCTTGTGTCTTTTTGGAATAGGTGTGAAATCAACCATACACGGAGAGCGGGTAAACAACAGACAATCCGTGCACTGTTTTTCTCACACCTCCGGTCAAAGGTGTCAAACAAATCTGCCAAGATAGCCACCACTGGACTTTCCTTGCTATGGTGATATGCGAGGAAAGCATCAATGCCGGCTAAGTCTACCAAACCGTCAACATTCGGAAAGGGGACAACCCCAAAAATCAACAAAGCTAATATATCCGCAAACGGGCCCCACTTCTCTTGGCTCGCCATATCCCTTGCCTTGCCTTCCAAGTATTTCCGAGGCAGGCCCACTATGCCGTTCCGAGTTTGCTTCATGCGATCCAACTCTTTTGCTGAATCTCCAACCACAGCTGCAATCTTGCTCAAGGAAGGAAGAAAGCCGGAGAAAAGATACGGTTTTCTCCCCCCAAGAGGGCATCCTAATATCTCCTCAAACTCTTCAATAGTTGGTACCATTTGGAAGTCCCCAAACGTGAAACACCTCAACGGCTGGTCATAGTATTGGGCGAGGGATACGACAGCTTCCGTGAATACCTCCGCCGCGGTCAAATCTAGAATCTTTCCGTACACCTTACGAAAGGCTTGCCTTTGGAGAGGTCCCATCAATCGTCCCAATTCCTTGAGGCTGGTGACATCTAGACTTTTAACCTTGACTTGATAAAACCTTTTGCCGTTTTGATTTGTCCCCATCATTTACCTAAAAAAGGTGTGGATCAAGACTCCGACATGAATGATGCAATGCGTATGCATGAAACGGAAAGAAAACAACACAAAGGGGTAATTCACACATACGAGACTGCAGAGATCCAACTTTAATGCTACGTTTTGGGCACGATGGCGCCTCAAGTAGTATTAAAAAGGTTACCTATTACTCTAAAGAAACCAAACATCACTAGCAAAACTATAAACTAGTGCTATTTACCAAAAAATGCATGAGAACGAATGGCACGGAGCGTGTTTTCTCTTTTCCCCTATTTGGGAACCTATAGGACAATATCTAGGGGTCTCTAATAACTACTCCCCAACAATTCATAACTCACACGGCTGTTTTCTAGAGGTATCGTCACTCAAGATAATAATATTGTGGCGATATGGAATACCAGCGACAACACATTATAAAGAGAGAAAGCTATAGACGAGGTTTCACTATTATCAAGCAAGTCGGAGACCTAGCATGATGATAGATTCACCTCCACTCCTTAAATTCCCATGAACCCGGGTATAGGGCCCTTTTTTTACTCAAACCCGTGGGTGCTTAGAATGCAGTGTAAAGAATGCAAAATAGACAACAGTTATTTACATTTTACACAGTTCAAATAAATGCACACACAAAGCTTCACAAATCCACAATTCCTTAAAATAGGCCTAACTCACAAAAATGTCCCCAGTGGAGTCGCCAACTGTCGCAACGTGCCCTTCGCGGGCGAGCGAGGGCGAGGCTCACGGGTGCGCTTTCCAAAGGAGGAAAGATGCGCGGAGTCGCCACCAACGTTTATTTGTGGAAAACGTCAGAAAAACCAAAGGAAACCAGTCAAAATGAAAATTCTAAGTTCGGGAGTTGTATTTACGCTTGAGGAAGGTATTAGCACCTCTCACGTTTGTCTCAAAAGATAACAGCCTATTTTTTAGAATTGTGGAAATTGTGTTACCTTAACTTTATTTCTTTTTATTATTTTTTTTGAGGTCGACAAAAGCGGGGCTCTTGCTCCTACGTACCCTCCATCAAAGAGGAAATCAGACCTACGTAGTTCTTCCTTATGCGTGAATCAAGTGATTCTTTTTACTTGAAAGGTGATCATTTTAAGGCGTTGGACCTTAAAAATGATCCATTTTACTTGGTAAGAAACTGAAATGATAAACTTTCAAAACCCTATTTTTGTGGACGAGCTTGACTAGGCGAGTTGATTGTAGCCTTAGTTTCACTTTAGTTATTAGTCAATTCAATTAAGAACGAGAAATCCCAAAGAGAAAACGTCTGATTGATTTTTCGCTTTATTCTACTAAAAGGTATTTTTTCCGATTATTATATTATTATTTTATCTCTTTTTTTTATTTTCGACGTGGTTACGGCACGACCGAACGGTCGGAATTCATTTTAACAGAAATTAACGAATGATACAATTCAAATGATCGATGGAATTTTATTTTATTTTTAGATTAGGCGAGAAACAACTTAAATAAATGACTGAAGCACGTCAAAAGGGGATATAGAAAGCAAATGAAAACGAGAATAAAAATACACAAAACAAAATGTGGACCACCACGGGTACATAGAATGAATTGAAAAGCTCGGTTTGAGGTACTTACCCGTTGAAGACTGAAGAAAACGAAGAACGAACGATGAATGTTGAAGAACGGTCGAGAATCTTCGCGTAATTACTCACGGAAACGTTACGGAAACGTTACAGAAGCGCCTTGGCTTGGATTTTCTTCACGGAAATAATTTTCCTCAGCAATTTCGAGAGAATAAGAAGTGCCAAGAAGGCTGAACCCCTTCTCCCTTCACTCCTCCCCCTATTTATAGCAAAATAGGGGAGGAGCTTGCCACCCAGCTCGCCCAAGCGAGCAAGGTTGCTTCCTCCAGAAGCAACAGCCTTCTGGAGGAATAATCTGGAAGGCCCAAGTGGGCCTGATTGCTATTTGTACCCCCTTTTTTACTAAATGCATTCCCCCTTCACCTTTTTTGGTAATTCTTTTTCCGTAACATTACGAAACTTTACGAATTTCGTAACGATACTTATTTTCCTTCCGTAAGGTTACGAATCTTCACGGATTATGTATTTACTCTTTTTTATCTTTCGAAGAAGTTACGAAAACTCACAGATTGCGAAAAACACCTCCTTTCGATTTCCGTCACATTACGGAATTTTCACGGATCGTGTAAGCCTGCTTCCTTTCGATTTTTGGCACGTCTCGGGACTTCACATATTGTGCAACAAAGGGTGCCAAGTATCTCAAAGCGGCCAATCAAAGGTTGTATATCATCAAATAATAATCCCCGGACGAAATTAGGATATGACAACGCTTATCCCCGACAAGAAGGCCTATTGAGCTTTAACTCGGACTACATGGTCTGGTATAGGCGAAAGACAAAGATGTTTGTTGATCCACAAAATGCAAACACGGCTACATTGGTATTTTTTAATTTTTTTGAATATTTAACTTGAACATTTTTTTAATGATGGCCATTAATTTTCTGATCCTAATAATTGCAGGCTGAAGTTGCAGAGACATTACAATACATGGTGTCTCCTCAAGGGAGGAATACATGGACAGTTGATGATCTCGTGCCTTATGTGGAAAAAATTACAATTTTATCCGAAGAGCAAGAGAGAGTCAATGAGCCAGTGTCACATGGTCCTGCATCAGAGCGTCAATTTCCCGCACAACAGTTTCACATACTTCAGTCAAGTGTTGAAACTCAGGGCATAGACAGACGAAGGGAGACTGTTGAAGCAGAAGAATATTCCCAACAAATGGCGGAGCGTGGCCATGGAATGTATTACATGCCACAAACATTTGCTCAGTATCCGACACAGATGTATCAGTATCCTTTTCAGGGTCATCACACTGATACTTCTGCAAGCCAGCAATCGTTCGGTGGTGTTGTGGAAACATAAGCTCATTTTTCATGGCCCACAATGACCCCTTCACAGCAATATCATGGCCCAATTCCAACACCTAATGCCCCATTAGGAACACAATGGAATGTACCGGGACAAATACCTAATACGTGTGACTTATTCGGTGTTGATTTGCGTCACGCATTTTCTGCGGAGGCTGACTTAGAAAAAGCGGGGAGGCATCAGAGCAGAAGAAATCCTGATCGCCAAGCACGAAGATGGGATCGACCATGTGGCACATCCTCACGACATCACGGACACCAAAATGAATTATTTGCATGTCTCCGTTTATTAAGGCTTTGTTGTATATTTCTCATTTGAATTTCACACGTAATGTATGATATTCAGTTTATTAAGGCTTACTTATGGATACAGTTTATGTCACGTATCAAACTATAATAATCAATGAAGTTAACAAATAACTAAGGTAGCCAAAAGGAAAAAAACTAATGTTTCTAAGTAACGATGAACATCAATGTCAAAAATAAAAACTAAACCCGTAACCCTAAAAAATAAAAAGTAAACCACAAACCCTAAAATATAAAAACTACACCCTAAACCCTAATCCCTTACCCCTGCCTTTTAACCCCTTAACACTAAAAGATAAGAACTAAACACTTAACCCTAAAAAATAAGCACTAAACCCTAATCCCAAAAATATAAAAACTAAACCCTAAACCCTAAAATATAAAAACTTAGCCCTAAACCCTAATCCATTAAAACAGCCTTTTAAACCCTAAACCCTAAAAAATTCAAAATGAACCCTAAACCATAATCCCATAACCCTACCTTTTAACCCCTTAACCCTAAAAAATAAGAACTAAACCCTAATCCCAAAAATATAAAAACTAAACCCTAAACCCTAAAATATAAAAACTTAGACCTAAACCCTAATCCATTAACACTGCCTTTTAAGCCCTTAACCCTAAAAAATAAGAACTAAACCCTAATCCCAAAAATATAAAAACTAAACCCTAAACCCTAAAATATAAAAACTTAGACATAAACCCTAATCCATTAACACTACCTTTTAAACCCTAAACCCTAAAATATAAAAACTAAACCCTAATACCTAATCCCTTATCATTGCCTTTTAAACCCTAAACCCTAAAAAATTAAAAATGAACCATAAATCCTACCTTTTACCCCTTAACCCTAAAAGATAAGAACTAAACCCTAATCCCAAAAATATAAAATATAAACCCTAAACCCTAAAATATAAAAACTTAGCCCTAAACCCTAATCCATTAAAATTTCCTTTTAAACCCTAAACCCTAAAATATAAAAACTAAACCCTAATACCTAATCACTTAACACTGCCTTTTAAACCCTAAACCCTAAAAAATTAAAAATGAACCCTAAACCCTAATCCCTTAACTCTACCTTTTAACCCCTTAACCCTAAAAGATAAGAACTAAACCCTAATCCCAAAAATATAAAAAATAAACCCTAAACCCTAAAATATAAAAACTTAGCCCTAAACCCTAATCCCTTAACATTGCCTTTTAAACCCTAACCCCTAATCCCTTAACACTACCTTTTAACCCCTTAACACTAAAAATTAAGAATTAAACACTTAACCCTAAAATATAAAAACTAAACCTTAACCCCTAAAATAAAAAAACTAAACCCTAACCCCTAAAATATAAAAACTTAGCCCTAACCCCTAAAATATAAAAACTAAACCCTAACCCCTAAAATATAAAAACTAAACCCTAACCCCTAAAATAAAAAAACTTAGCCCTAACCCTAAAATATAAAAACTAAGCCCTAACCCCTAAAATTAAAAAACTTACCCCTAACCCTAAAATATAAAAACTAAACCCTAACCCCTAAAATATAAAAACTAAACCCTAACCCCTAAAATAAAAAAAACTAAACCCTAAAAATATAAAAACTAAACCCTAACCCCTAAAATATTAAAAATATACCCTAAACCCTAATCTCATAACCATACCTTTTAAACCCTTAACCCTAAAATATAAAATCTAAACCCTAAACCATAAAATATAAAAACTAAACACTAAACCCTAAATACTAAATTCTAAACCCCAAACCCTAAACACTAAATTTTAAACCCTTAACCCAAACCCCTTAACCCTAAACCCTTAAATCCAAAATTATAAACCCTAAAACCTAAGGCTTAGACCCTAAACACTAAACCAGAATACTTAGACACTAAACCATAATGACTAAGTCCATAGTTTGTCATTGTAGATAGTTAAAAAAAAAAAACTAAGGTAGACAAAAGAAAATAACTAACGTTTCTAACTAACGATCAACACCAATGTCACTCAACCTCGATTGATCCACTCCATTTATTTCAACTTCTAAATGTAATTTTATTTCATTAGAAGTACACATTCAAAAAAAAGTAACTGACGATTTCATTGAAGACCAAAAAGTAAATACATTGAAGAAAACCTAAAGCAATACAAGTCACTCATCTAACATACATAAATCAATTAAACGAATTACTCCCACGGTCAGATTGCATTGGACATTGACGCCTATTGTGCCCTTCTGCTCCACATCTACTACATTTTTGTCGGTGGTCAGATGGTTCGACCCAATCCATCTCATTCCTTATCCTTGATGATTTTGGCCGACCTTTCGCACGAATTGTAGTTGGGTCAGGGATTAGTGTCCATGCCTCATCAAAAGGAGGAATTGCCGCTTCATTCCCAAGAGGCCACCACTGTGCGGAGTATGCTTTTAAGATGTGCTCATTGGTGTAAACAACATTTATATATTGGTAGTAGTTCATGCTCACGTAACCACAAGCTGCAATAATGTGTGAACATGGATAGTGAAGCGCAGAATACCTTCCGCATTGACAATAATGGCCATTCAAGTTAACTGCCCACTTTTGTCCGCCACGTTGCGTTATAGGATTGAAGGTCTCCTCTACTTCAAACCTTGTCGAGTGGATATCATACACGCGAACGATGTGCGAACAAGCTTGTTCTTGATTTTTCCTAAGTTCTGTAACAAGCTTAGAACAATAAACTTGGCCTTCTCTTAATTTTCTTTGGGCTTGGCGACCACGATCAACAAAGTACTTTCGGCACCTACTATATGTTGACTTGACCAACACTATTATTGGAATGTTGCGACAATCTTTCAACACCTTATTCACACATTCTGATAGGTTGGTTGTCATGTGACCATATCGTCGTCCAGATGTATCGTAAGCCATGCTCTATTTTTCCTTTGAAATGCGATCAATCCATCTTGCTATGGCTGGACTCAATTGATGAAATTTTTCTAAGTTTTGATCAAACACATGCTTGCAAGGAGTGTACGTTGCATCAAATTTGTTATCATCAAAAGTTGTACGTAGACATGAAACTCAAATTAAATTAATGTATAAAATAAGCCTTACCCAATTTCTTGAACATCTCTTTTTGTTTCGCGTTGTTGAATTTGCGATTGAAATTGTTGGCTATGTGTCGGACGCAGTACACATGATAACCGTGGGGAGGTTGCCAACCAAGTGCTTCGTTAGCGACAGCAGACTTTATACTCGCGTGACGATCAGATATTAGAAAAATTTCATTCTTATCTGTGACGTGTTCACGCAAGTGGGCCAAAAACCATGACCATGCTGTTAGCGTCTCGCCTTCGACCACGACGAATGCTAGAGGAAGAGCACCACCATTTCCATCTTGCGATGTGGCCATTAACAGGGTCCCATGGTATTTGTCGTATAAATGTGTGCCGTCAACTTGTATGATTGGCTTACAATACTTAAAAGCCTCTTTGCATTGACCAAATGTCCAAAATACTCTATGAAACTGACGATGTTCGCGACTCACCCTATTACCAACAATAAAATCGTCATGTAGTATTTGAAAGTAAGAGCCAGGAAAATGATTTTGCATGTGTGTTAGCCATGACGAGAGTTTCGCATACGACTCTTCCGAATCGCCATATTCAATTGCAATCGCCTTTTGTTTGGCCATCCATGTTTTTCTGTATGAAACCTTATAGGAAAATTCACTATTTATCCTTTCTTGAATCAAAGAAATTTTTATTGATGGATCTTCTCTGATCATGCCTGTAATTCAAATAATAAAATAAAATTACAAATTAAAATAACAAATAACACAAAAGTAGGATAATATGAACATCAAAAGCGTACCTACTACGCAAGTCGCAATTAAATTTGAATCAAGCTTCTCATGGTCTTGTGTCATAGTCATATTTAGACATGTGTGCGGTCCACCCCATTGTGTCACTTTCCATGCATCAGTTTTTTTGGATAAAATTGCCCTCATATAAAAAGGGCAAGGAGACTCTACAGTGTTGTTGGGGCAACAAACGATATATTTGTGTGATTTCGTTTCAACAACCTTAAAACTTTTATGCACCTTCATCACATATTGTTTCAGTGCATTTTTTACCGCATCTTTACTGTCAAAATCCATGCCAACATATAATTCTTGTCCAACATTAAAAGTCGTTGGCATGTCCAGACCACAAATGTCCTCCTCATCCGGATGACTCCAATTGATATTATTATAATGCATAGCATCATTCCAAAATGGATTTTGAATTTCTGGTACACCTAATAATTTATAAAAAAAATCATGTCAACAAACTACTCCTATTTAGTTACCATTAAAGACAATTCTCATAAAAAGATAGATGTATTCAACTAATTTTGTATTTCACAAACATTTACCTTCGGTTGGGTGAACAATTGAAACTGGTTCAACGATGTCAGTGACTTCATCATTTGTATCAGATATTCCATCATCACTATCATCTTCATCGAAAGACTCTTCAACGTATGAGTTAGATGCAAGATAATCATCATCATCATCTTCATCATCATCATCATGTAAATTGCTTATATTTCTTGGCAGTTCTGACTCATGATGAGACATTACGTCCACAGGACGTAACAGAATTTGCAGCATGAAACATAGAACCACCAGCTACATCCTTTTCTACGTACAATTCTAGAACTGACATTTGTTGTTGTTGTTGAAAACTTTCGATCATAGTTTCAACATCTTCGTCATCACAAATTTGCAACGCAACATATTTTCCTGAAACTAAAAATCTACAACTTATAGTAGAAATAATTTCATTATTTTCTAACTTTACCTTATCTCCAATTTTTTTTCAAACCATTGAAACTAATTCCGCGTTTAATCTGAATCGCCTTTTTACTGCCTTCAAATATTACACCATCATTGCCTTCGTATACTCTTCCGTTGAAATACAACACTGTAATAACTGAATTCATGATATACCTACATGAACAAAATTAAAAATAATTAATCATAACAACAATAGTTTTAAAATAAATAAGTGTATTTGCTTGCTTCATCTAAAAAAATTACTCTAATTAAATAATTTATGAAAAAATTCCTCAACTTCAAAAAAATTTCAAACACAAAATGGAAGGGTTACACTTAAAAAAATTGCAGACACAAAAATCATAAAAAAAGGCTTACAAATAATTACTGCTAATAATTTTAATAAATTTTAAATAAAAAATCTAATTCACAAAATAAATACGCTTAAACTAGAAGGGAATTAGGTAAACATTTGTAAGGCCTAATTACAATAATTAATACGCTTAAACTTCACGTTCAAATTTGTTTCTAAAAAAAATTATTACTTCAATTAAATATTTTGTCAATGATACAAATAAAAATATTTATTTGCTTGCTCTATTAAACTTAAAGTACACATTAATACTTTATTCTAAAAAAAATTACTCTAATTAAATAATTTATGAAAAATTCCTCAACTTCAAAATAATTTAAAACACAAAATGGAAGGGTTACACTTAAAAAAATTTCAGACACAAAAACCATAAAAAAAAACTTACAAATAATTAGTGCTAATAATTTTTAAATAAAAAATCTAATTCACAAAATTAATACGCTTAAACTAAAAGGGAATCAGGTAAATATTTGTAAGGCCTAATTACAATAATTAATACGCTTCAACTTCACGTTCAAATTTATTTCTAAAAAAACAATTATTACTTCAATTAAATATTTTATTACTAATAAAAATAAAAAAATCTATTTGTTTGCTCTATAAAAAATTCCTCAACTTCAAAAAAAATTCAGACAAAAAATGGAAGAGTTATAAATGGAAGGGTTATACTTAAATAAATTTCAAACACAAAAACCATAAAAAAGAGGCTGACAAATAATTATTGCTAATAATTTTTAAACAAAAAATCTAATTCAAAAAATTACTACACTTAAAACAAAAATGAAAGAAGGCTTTAAAAAATTGATTCAATAAAAAATCATTCCTTTAAATAAATACAAAAATTAGAGGATGGAATACCAAACTTCACCAAAGTTTTCCTGCTTTGCTTTTCTTTTTCTCTTCAGACTATTTTTCTCTCTTCAGATTACTTTGTTGTTCTCTTCAGTATCACATTTTGTTGATACAAATGCTCTTATTTAAAGGCAACACGAGCATCTGATCATCTCTACAATAAAAAGTTACAGGCCATGTATGCATGTGAATATAAAGTTGTATCCATGTGAAACCTTAGCATGCCCATGTCCAAGCTGCAGATCACCAATGCCCTAGCCTGGCTGCTGCATGTCACCCTAACCTGCAAACAGTGCCCTAGCTGTGTGAAGGCGTGAAGGAACCTGGCTTGTAGCTATGTCAAGCATGAAGGCAAACAGTGCCTTAACTGTAGCTGTGTAAAGCGTGAAGGGAAACAACATTGCTGCTGTGAACACGTGAAGGCAAAAGAGGGAGAAGAGGTCCACGTTGGTCTCGCAAGAACCAATGGCAGGACTGATCCACGTTGCATGTCCTACCATTGGCATTGGCGGGTTGTCCACATCACCCATCAGTCTCGCTTAAGGTATTGGCGGCATTGGCGGGTTCTCCACATCAGCCATAGTCTCGTCGCAGCTACTGGCGGCACCAGCTATCTCGCTGATGCCAATGGCGGCATCCACCATCTCGCTGATGCCACTGGCGACATCCACCACAAAACAAACCCCCCCTACAATTTCTTTCAAAAGGGACCCCAATCCATAAATACTTTTTAAAAGTGGCCCCCTACAGTAAATTTGCCTAGGAAGTGATCCTAGGTCGTCTCCCAATGAGCAATGGTCAACCAAGCATTCATAACATATAGTAGGAAAATAGTAACGAATTGGGATGGGGGGGTTGTTTGCTTTTGTAAATTAAACAGCGAATAGATTTGAATTAGAAAATATCAAAATTAAAACATGTTGTTTCTGTAACGACCCGCCTCGTCGCTACGGTATCCACACTCTAATATTCGATAATTTCAATTTTTATAAAAAGAACTCCCTTAATTTTTTATTATGAAAATAGAAGTGATTTTGTCACAACATAAATTCATCCAACAACACGCCATTACTTAAGTGATTATGCATAATTACATAGAAACAATAATTCGGTACATGTCATACACATAACGAAAATTAAATATGTTCATATATATATATATATATATATATATATATATATATATATATATATATATATATATATATATATATAATTAAAATTCCAGTTTTACATCTTTAACTCAACAAAATAAAACTTAAAAACCAACTACGGAGGAGTTTATTACAAAACACAACTCTCTCCCAAAATAATGTCAACATCATCACGTCGGCTCGGCGACTCCTCACCAGAATCTTACTCCCTACACCCTGCCACTGTCATTTTGCTCCCACAAACAAGGTTCGTGATCATCACAGGTATCAACCACACGATACAAAATTGCAAGGGTGAGTTTATTATAAAAGAACCAATACCAATTCCAAATAACCACAATTAGCAAGGGACATAGGCAAACATGATAAGCATATACTACAATCATTATTCAACACTCATATCCAACAAATATTCATCATTCACATCCAACAATTGCTCATCATCCATCCATGGACCCAATTAAGACTGCACAGAATGATGCATGCACCTAACTCAACACTCAGATGCAATGTGGTACGTACCAACAACAACCAAATCTCAGGAAATAGCCTAAGCGTGTCCACACGACACTCTCACTTAGGGAACTGTGCTGAGTTTGTCGAGACCACCCGGTTGTGCACGTAACAGCCCCCCTCCCATAGGTGATCAGCCTGGGAGCCCAAAGGTGTTCCCTACCAGGTGACAGCCCCCTAGTACAAAGTACACTTGGCCACAGTTACTTTATTTCCTATGTCATATGAGCTATGATCACGGCCAAAAGTAAGTTCCCAAGACCATGGACCAATTAAAGCACCTAAGCATCCCCTCAGGAATGCTTAGATTCTCTAACCACACTAGTTACCCACGTCTGGGTCATCCGACAAGGTCAGTGCACTCTACCCCCCCATGACATACACTTCATACGACGTATGATCGTGGCCAAAAGCTAGTGCCAAAGACCCTGGAAGGTCAGTGCACAGTGCCCCCCACGATCATACACAACATCCAACGTATGAACGTGGCCAAAAGCTAGTGCCAAAGACCCTGGAAGGTCAGTGCACAGTGCCCCCCACGAACATACACAACATGCACATGCCAATGCATTCCCAACATCAATCAACAAATCGTATTTCCATGTCATTCACAACATAAATATCATCTCATCTCAATGACGTTATCAACAACAACAACAACCTCATTTCATATTCACATATTCATCAATAATAACAATTCATGTTGACATGGTCTTTATTAACAACATCATCTCAAATCAATATCATCATAATTATCATTATCATCACATATCAATTAAAATCCTCAATAGCAACATCAACAACAATTCAAACAAACACAACAATATCATTTCCACACGCACGGTCTTCAAACAACACATTTCAAACAACCAAAACAATATTATTCATCACAATACATATATATATATCGCATCCCATTAGTTAAAACGTAATTTTCTTTGAAGAAAAATCAGCATGCGACAGGGACAGGTAGATATCCTCATAGCTAGGTTCCCTGACCCTAACTATGGTGTTAAAACGGTAAATTTTATAATAAACTCCCCTTACCTATAGTGAGCTACCCCACGGATTCCTCGTCGCGTCACTTGAAGATTCCTTTTTGTCCTTGCTTGTCAATTCCACACAAGCCTCTACCATGCCAAAACGAAGGAGACTTAGTATGGATTTAAGAAAACAAAGCTAGTAACAGTGCTCTGGGTCAAACACCCACATCACTACATGAAAGAGCTGAGAGTATTTCGGGTTTTACAAAGGGACGTAATTTGGAAATTCCGACCACGCCAATGTGACCGGGGTTCAGTGTAGGTTACGAAAATAACATGCATTTCATGAAAGGATAATGTTTACAAAGTCTCTTTCTCTAAGGTTTTTCAAAGGAAGCATAAGACATGCAATGGCGGTTGCAAAGTTTAGAAAAGATGCAAAGACAAGATGAAACTAACAAGAAACAAGCATAGAACCATGGTTACCTCGAAAGAAAACGAAAGATCAGATTAGGGTTTTCGTTCTCTACCAAAACCGCAAGCCAAGTTGGAAATTCTGCTTCGGTTGAAGGGTTCCTCTCGGTGTGGGTTTTCAATGGAGAACAATGATGGTTAGTGGTGGCTAATGGTGGATGTGGGTGATGGATAAAGTACTTGAAACTTTAGAAATGTATTTGGAAGAAAGAAAGAAGAAGAAATGGCATTTTTCCTAAGCCACAAGAAAGCAAAGGCTGAAATGCTTAAATAAGAGATGCTCTCGGGAACGGAAGCTTCTAGCACACGCCAGATATTTTCTCAAAGATCCCAACGGTTAAATCATGGTAAAGTGTCTTGTGAAGTTGCAAACCAAATTTCGAGAAGATCCAACGGTTAACGAAGGCTGGGCAACGTTTCTACCGAGGCAGCTTCATGTAGTTTTCTCTAGAAGCTTCCCTCCAGAAGCTTCATTAAGAGGCTTCTAGCACACTCCAGACATCTTTCAAAGATCCCAACGGTCAGATCCTGGAAAGGTGTTTTTTGAAGTTGCAGACCAAATTTCGAGAAGATCCAACGGTTAATGAAGGCTGGGCAGCGTTTTTACCGAGGCAGCTTCATGTAGCTTTCTCTAGAAGCTTCATTAAGAGGCTTCCTCTAGAAGCTTCCTCGTGGCTTCTTTGAGAAGCCTTCTCAAGAGGCTTCTTTGAGAAGCTACATCCTTATCTATCCACCCCTCTATTAACTAAATTAACTTCCTTAAAAATAATTACGGATGAAAATAACGCAACAAATAATCAAACATCAGACATAATTACTAATAATATATAGATATATATATCAGGGTGTTACAGTTTCCCCTTGATTCACAAGCAAGTCTCTTATCCTAGGTTACGAGAGTTTATCCTTTATCAGTTCAACCACTTAATCGAACCATAAATTAAATTACTAAGCGAAATTTAACATAAGACATTCATTATGTGATTAAGCAACACATACACCAATTAATCATGAACGATCATTAAGCATGAACGTAAATTAAGCGCAAGACAATTAATCAAGTACTAAGCATGCATGAATTAATAGCAACAAATACAGAGTAATTGGTGAAGAGGAAAAACTTATCAGAATTTAATAGTAATAATAGAACCTCAAAGAGAGCTATGCTTGATCCTCAAGAGAAAATAACGCTGGAGACTTAGCCTTCCATTAATCAATAGAAAACGAAATTGTAGTAGAAATGAAGAAAACTAGAATTATTCTCCAAAATGAAAAAGAAACTAAAACAAATTGAGAGTAGCACTCTAAAACTAAAACGAAAAAGAGAGAGAGAAGAGAGAAGAGAGCCTAAACTAGAACCTTGGTGTTGTTATATAGTTTTCAGCCCCAAAGCTTACAAATCTGTTTTAAATCCAAACCCATAAATAAAATAAAATCTAGATAAAATAAGATAAGATCTAGATGAAATAATATCTAGATGAGATCAAATCTAAATAATATCTAGATAAGATAAAATCTAGATAAGATAAAATTTGGTAGAATAAAATAGTCTGCTCTCTTCATTACAAATTTGTTTTAATGACGTTTTGTGTGTTCTTTGTGCTATCTGCTTTTCACTCCAGTATGCTTTTACCTTGATCACGTAGATGCATGCTTTCTTAGGGTCATTCAATAGTGGAAACTGGTCTGATTCTAAAGTCCTTGGTAGTACAGGGCTAAGTTGTCGTACTATCACGAGGAATTGGGTGCAATAATTTAGTTGTGTATGTGTGTCTTAATGCGGTCCTGGTTGAGTTTAGTCCAACAAGAGGAATTTGCGGATGATGCTTGATCAGGATTAGGCTAAACAATCATGAGAAATCGGGGTTTAGTATCTCAGGAGACACCATAGGAAAACATGAGCATTGTTAGATAGAGAATATCTTTTTAGCATCAGACACCTATTAGGAAGGCCAACGCGTTTTCTACTTGTTTTTACACATCATTTCTCTCGCGTGATTTTCCTTTTTGCACAGATAGTTTACACACCTGTTCATATTCACACTTATCTTTACACATCAAATACCTATTTGTTGAAATAGCTTACCAAATAACACAAGTTCCTTAAGAGTTCGATACTCAGTTCTTACCGTTTTATCCTACTTGTGCAATCCGATGCACTTGCCAGAAGCGAACAGGGAGAAATATGTCGTGCAACCTTGGTATCAATTCCTTGCTAACAATGATTTCTCCCATGGTGATGAGATCTCATTCTATTAGAGGCGTAGGGACAAAATATGGGAAGTAGTTATCAGGTGCCAGAAAGATTGGGATGATAGTGGCACTGACTGTCGTCTTGGTTACTTTGCTTAAGAGTTTATCAACTTTGTTTTGGCTAATTTGCAGCCTATGTAGTTTCTTTTATTTTAGTTATTTTACTGAACAATTAGCCAACTTTGTACATTAAATTTAATATCAATGTTAAATCTTTTTTAATTTGCATACTGCCTTTCATTTTATTTCTACTTTGCAAAACAAATAAACATACATGCTAAACAAATTGCGAACGACCAGTGCATATGTACGGGTTACAGACTAGTATTTATAGAAAGTATTGCCATTTGGAGTCATACTATATCGCAACCTCAGTCATTTAATTTTCCGTCTAAAATATTTCAATTTTTCACAAAATTTTTCAACAAAAAACAGCTAAGAATAAATGCGATTACATTGACTTTGAGATGTTTTATAGAAATCAAATAATTAATTTTTAAACCGAATTCATTAATTAAATTATATGATTTAACTGAATAATATTTTATTTAAGTTATTACCAAAAAAATTCAATATATTACTATTTAAAAAACTAAATAAAATTTTGTTATATAGACATTTAAATTTGGGTAAATTAAAATTTTAGTCCCTCAATTTTTTCAGATTTCAATTTTTAGTCGTTCAAGTTTTTTTTTTGACAATTTTTAGTCTTTCATTAATTTTCTGTTAGTACTTTTAGTCCTTCTAACTTTTTTTGTTTATTTATAATTCATTATTTATTTTTATTACTCAAAATTAGTCCTTGTTTTGTCCATTTTTAGTTCCTCATTTATTTTATATTTGAGACTAATTTTGAAAAATATAAATAAATAAAGGACTAAAAATGGACCTACAAATATAGAGGAACTAAAAGTGATAATAAAAAACTAATGGAGAACTAAAAGTTGTAAAAAAAAATTGAGGGACTAAAAATTGAAAACTAAAAAGCTTGAGGATTAAAAACTTAATTAACACTTTAAATTTTAATTTTCAAATTTATATGTATTATTATACGAATAATGGTTGCTTTATAATAATTTACGAAAATGTGTGTTTGAAAAATTACATGTAAGGTGAAACTAATGAATGTAAATATCTTATGTCGGCTGGTTATTGTAAATTCCTTCGCACTATTTTTTATTCTCTCGATTAATAAAAAAATAAACTAATGAATATAAAGATATTCTTAAAGATTAAAAACGAATGTAAAAGATACAAATATTGAAGTTACAAATAATTACATGGTGTTACATTTTTTTATAATAAAATGATCAAGTAATAAAACTTTATTTTATGTTTAAGAATAAAGCTATCGTCATAATTTTACGTTTCAAATATCTATAATCATAAAGTAGTACAGTATTAACACAATTGTTAAAAAGAAATTTTAAATATCAAGCAACGGTTATAAAGGAGAGTTTAATGTGTATACAGTGATGGTCTAAAATAATTTTATATTATCATTCAATCACAAATTATGATTTGAATTATTTTAAGATAATTATTTTAAAATTCAATAAACTTACTATCATGATAGATTATAATTAGATGATTGTGTAATATTTTTTACACTATCAATGTATAACCTTCTTTTCTCTATAAATTATATTTTGTAGCATTCCAAGGATATCTATATTGTCAAAATTTGATCTCTATAGCTTCAGACATGCTTGGTAGAAGACAAAACAGTTAAAATGAGAGAAAATCTAAAAATTAATCATGATTGACAATTAAGTCCAATGAAGCTCACAAATGTAAAACTTAATCAAAATAGGCTTAAATATGTTTTTTATACCTGAAAAATAGACCATTTTCATATCACTATCTAAAATTCATTTTTTCAACTGAGTACCTAAAAAAAATTTAGTTTCAATGTAGTATTTGTTGTTAGTCCCCTTCTGTTAAGTGATGATGTAACAGACGGAGTGTCACGTCATTAAGCCTACTCAGTGAAACACCATCTCTTTCTTCCTCTCGTTCTCCTTCCATTTCTTGGAAGTGCTAGAGGTAGCCCTTGAGAGGCTCGACGTAGTCCTCAAAGCCGAGAGTGGTCATCGCCTAGAGCAGGTTGTTGTCGTTGATCGTCTTGCGCTTCTCGCATTGGCACTTGTCAGAGGCCTTGTCGATGATGAAGCTGATGAACTCCGACACGCACTCTTACACCGTCTCCTTTGCGTCCTTCGAGATCTTCGCATTCGTCGTCAAAGCCTTCTTCATGATGTGGCTCACAAAGCTGTCAGAGTTGTTGTCAAAGTCCGCCATCGACAAACAGATAATCAAAGAAGCAATGAGAAAGATGAAACGAATCACTAAGTCAGTGAAGGAAAATATTGGAGTTCACCATGGAGGAGTTTGCGAAATTAATTGGAATCGCTTTGACTCATTCCACATGAAGTTTAAGTCGGACCTGAAAATTGAAATCAATGAATTGTGCAATTCTGTGTGGAAGTCAAAAATGGTGTATTGGGAGGGTTTGATATGTTGGTTGGCAACGGGTGACGATGGCTTTGGCAGGAAGAGGAAAGGTGAAATGGAATGAAAGGGGATCGATAAGTATGAGTTTGCACAGACGAATAAGAGCCCTTCGATTTGGTGAGTGCTCCATGATCTGGACCGTTGCTTTGGTGAGTAGGCTTCATGGCGTGACACTTCATCTGTCACTAATCACTTAACAAAAGAAGACTAACGGCAGATATTACGTTGAAACCTAAAATTTAGGTACTTAGTTGAAAAAAATGAATTTTGGGTAATAATATGAAAATAACCTATTTTTCAGATATGAAAAACATATTTAAGCCATCAAAATATCAATATTCAATACAAAATAGAACTCAAGTAGATCAAGTACAAACCACAAATGAATGTCCCAAAATTGATTTAGGGTTAAATGTTACTTTAGTCCTTTATATTTAAATATATTTTTCTTTTGGTACATTAAGTTTTAAAAGTCTCATTTTGATCTTTTATGTTTTCGAAGGATTTTGTTTTGGTCCTTTTTGCCTGAAACATTAAACATCTCAACAGAAAAGTGTGACGCATTTATTAATGTTAGTTGAGATGATAATGTGACATGTTAATTGAAACGACGCCATTTTAAATAATTCAATTTTTGTCATTTATGTTTTTAAATGGTTTCATTTTGATACTTTAATTTTTTTAAGTGGTTTCATTTTGGTCCATGAAGTTTGCGAAATGATATATTTTGGTCCTAACAATTATATATGATGATCGAGTCCAATGAATGTAATTTTCGTCGACAATGGTTGTGGTGGCAGCGACAACGACGGAGGTGGTGGCGGTTAATGACAACGATGATAATGGCAGTTGATAACAACAGTGGTGATGATCATGATGATAACTGCAATGGTGATCATAACGTTGACAACGATTAATTATGTTGGTGATGATAAAGGATTAATTGACATCTTTTAAAAAGTGATAATTGATGAGATGATCTTTATATATTAGATTTTAATTTGAATTCATAAATTTTTTAATTTTAACTATTTATTATTTTTAATCTTAACCCGATAATTATTATTAATTGTTCTCTTATTATCACATGAGATATTATGATTTATCATTCACGTACATTGATAAGATCATTCCACTAGATACCTAGGCACCTGGAGATAAGGAAAGACATAGTAAGGAACAAAATCTTGGACGAAATGCTCTCACATGAGCCTTTCTCTCTCTCTCTACACAAGAAAAAAAATTAAATTAGGATAAAAATTTGTGGTAGAAAGATTCTGTCCCGAAAAATTTAATTTATGACGGAATTTGCGACAAACATCTGTCACAACCTTTTTTAAAAAATATTTGTTAAATTGGGATGAAATTTATATTCCCTCCCTATTTTGGAACAAAATTATTTTTTCTGTCTTAATATCGGGACGAAATTTGTATTCCGTCCCAAGATATACCTCAAATAGCCGCACAGATTGGGCGCCAACAGTAGGGCGGAGATCTTTCACACTTTCGTCACAGAGTAATATAAAATTGATATAATTTCAAAAAGATGCATTTATTTACTATATTTATTTTTTTTATTATAGTTTTGTATTTTATTTTATATTTCTTTAAATTTTGAATGAAATTGATTTTTTTAATTTTTAATTTAATAATTTACAATGTTAATGCAAATATACTAATAAATTTTTTTACATAAAATTAAATTATTAATTGTAAAATAGTAAATAAATACTATAATTTAAATAACATGGAAATGATATTTATATAAATTCACAATATAAGCATTATATTATTTATTTAAAAAAAGTAAGATATTTTAAATTTTTAAACATTAAGTTCATATTAATATTTATTTAATTTATTAATAAAATTTTAATTAGATAAAAAATACTAAAGTTGAGAACACTTCTTCACAGTACACTTCTTCACAATCACCCTCACAGAAGAAATGTATTGGAGAAGGAACACTTGTGATTCTTGCCGCTAACCCGTTCTCACTCTCGCCGCACTCCACCACCACCCTCGCCGCACCAACCTCAATCACGGAATGCAGCATTGCCGTAACTTTGCAGCGTCTCAACTCGCGCGCTTCACTAATCAGCGCCTCAGCCGCAGTAGTGCGCCCCGCCACCGTGACCTGGGTTGCAACGCCGCGCGCCTCAGTGCATTTCTCCGCACCAGTCTGAGTCCGTGATAACTGTTTCCGTCAAGGGTTCGTTAGGGGAAAACTACAACGGAAAGGTTCTTTTCATCTTTGCTTTGTTTGATGTTATTATGACTCTTCCTATTGATGTTGGTTTGAATTTCATTTTGTTATGTGCTTCTTTTGGATGAGATGAGGTTTTGGAGGTTTGAGCATTCTAAGGTTTGAGCGTCCTGTATTCGGTGGATAAATTTTGGGGTTCTGAGGGTTTTGAGGTTTAAGGTTCTGTGGTTCTGAGGTTCTAAGGTTTGAAAAGGGTCAAAGCAAATGGACATGGTCCTTTTCTGTGTTCGGTGTGGGTGAGTTCAAACAGAGGGAAGGATTGGTATCTAGGTCGGTAGGGTGAGTGAGATTATGGATGTAAAAATATGTGTTCTCCCATTGTTTTTATTTTATCAAATTGTCATTAATGTTGGCTAAGTTTTAATTCGATGTATGCTTCAAATGAAACATGCCAATTACCATAAAATTAGATTTAGCCTATTTTATCATTTACAAATTTATATTTTAGCAAAATTGTTATGTTTTCTTTCATCAAGAAAGTTAAGAACTATAAAATTGAAGAACTCAAGCAATATCAGTTTGATTTATAATGTCTTGCAAGTGCACAAGACATAAGCTCCATTGAACTCGATCAAAGGACATCATAATCTGTGGGGGAGAAAGCATTAGCTCCATTTTACTGGAAGCAATGATTTTTAGTCACCCTACAGTTTTTGAAGCTTTTGTTGCTGGGAGACCTGATGATTATTGATTATTGGGGAGAGACACCTTGGGCGTTTGTGAAGCTCAAGGAGGGGTGCAGTGCTACAGAAGATGAGATAATCCAATTTTGTCAGAATCGATTGCCTTGCTTTATGCTCCATAGACTGTGGTGTTTGCTGATCTACCAAAGACATCAATTGGCAAGACACAGAAATTTGTTCTCTGGGAGAAGGCCAAGGCCATGTGGAGTTACGATGTAACATGTCAACAATAATCTAATAAATCTAATTATTGTTTAGATAAAGATATTTAAATATATGTTTTATTAAAAGAAAAGATAGATTAAATTATTTTAAAATATTAGATTGTTATTTTAATTTTAAAAAAATATTAGTATAATAATATATTAGACTGATTAAAGATAATTATAATTAAAGATAATAGAAATAATAAATAAAGAAAAGATGGGTTAAACAAATTTTAAATTACATACAATCCTTATATAATAGTTCATTTTCTTAGAATCACACATAAACAATTTCTCTTCTTATTAGTGGGTTGATTAAAGACTGAGAAAAAGAAAAGCGGAGAAGTTCTTTTGACGCAATTGTTAGGGAAGAAAAAAAATAACAAAGAACACGAATTTTTTATTTTAAGAGGTGAGTAAAACAATTTTTTTTAAACTTTCATGATATGAATTCTTGAGAATGTGTTTTATATATATATATATATAGACATTATCTAAAGGACTTTATTATTGAATTAATAAATATATAATTTAACCTTTAGGATCAGGATCAATGTGTACGTATGTGTGTTATGTTCTAGTCATTGTAAATATTATATGTGGGTTCATATTATTAGTTGATTATGTTATTGTTGTGGTGTGATTTTAAGAATTATTAGTAGATACACAAAATTAGGGAGTTTGTTAGTAGTTTTTTTTAGAATGATATTCTTGTAATGTTGTGATGTACATCTTATTAGGAAGAGATATGATTATGTACATCTTATTATGATGTTATATACCTCCATCTGAGATGAAAATAATATTTATTTAGAGATAGATTCTGAGTAGCTTCATCTATGATAGAAAGGCAGTGAGATGCAATTCCATGAAATATAAGCTCATAAATCCTTTGAAGAATTTGAGATTCACACTGGTCTCATGAACTAAAAAATTAAGTCTTGTGATTCTGAGAATTACTAAGTTGTGTCATTATATTTATTTGAATGGGTTGGTGTTGTTATTTATTTAAATATTTTTTATTCAGAATGTCATGAATTGGGAGTGTTTTAATTTGATTTTTATTAGAGTATATATATAATTTAAAATCTTATGTTAAATTAATTGTGGATATCATGATTGATTTTCCGGATTATCGTGTTGGTTGAGAATAACACTATTTGTGAACTCCTTTTAGTTGTTTTATTTATTAGGATTATCATCTTATTATAAGTGTTTTTTTTAGAGCACGAGAAAGAAGTTGCTTAGTTTGAGGAGACTTTAAGACAGTTTTTTTTGTTACATTTATTTTAGCTTTGTTAGTCCTTCAGAATAAGACGCTGGATGTAACTATTTTTGTTATATTTTTAATATTTATTTAGTTTAGATGCGCATATTTTGAGGATAATGTTTTGTTTTTGGAAAGATTTATTTATTTGACTTATTTTATTATAGATGAAATGTTTTCAACTATTATAATTTTGAGATTTTATATATTTTATTACATGTTCCTGTTGTAACTCACGAAGGACGTATGACATCTGGTACTACAAAAAGGATACAAAGTACGGAGGTTGATAATAATCAAAATAGTCAAGCCCTTCAATTTATCCCATTTAGAGACTCTACTTTGCCTAGCCCACTTAACAAGAATCTACCATGGGGCAAGGATCCTTCAGATAACAAAGTGTGGATTTATCCTCTACGTGGATAGTAAGTCATGTTATTAAAATGTGTTATTTTTAAAGATAATATGCTTTTATATTTATTTTTTTAATACAATTTATTTGTTCACTTTTATAGCTTTTATCCCGATGATAATGCTACAATAGACATATCAAAAGCATAGATTCCTGAAAATGCATGGGCTCAATTGCTAGCTATGTTGCAAGATGATGATTATCAAACATTGTGTGGCATCTACTAATCGTCATTCTGATATTGGTGGTTCATTACACACTCAAGGATCCAAGAGTCAATTTAAGCATGAAATTGATTTGGTGAGTTATATTTTAATTCTCCTAATTTATTTCCTACCCTATTGAAATATTTTAAGACCAACAAATATTTAATAAATAATATTTTTTTCATCTTGTTACAAAGTGTAGACTTGTTACCAAAATATTAAATATGAAATACGAAAATTTAAAAATACCTTTCTTTCTTGTGTTGTTGTGCTTTTCATCCTTTGTCGGTCTTGTTAATGTTGCAATTGGTGACTACAACAAGGTTAGTTCTCATGATTTGGAAATTATAACAATCTTCAATCAATCCAATAACACTTGTTTATATGATTTTTGAAAAACAAGAACTCCTTGAATGAAAAAAATAAATAAATTTTAACAATTAGATATTAATTATATAATAACTAAAATTTGATGAAATGTAATATTTAGATAAAGTTTCCTAAAAATATTAAAGTACCATTAATTTTATATTTTAAAAAAGTTAGGAAATAAAAGCTAATTATATAATAACTAAATTTGATAAAAATATAGAGATAAGATTTCTTAAAAAAATTACTATATTGATTTTATAATTTAAAAAATAATGTTAAAGATAAAAAATAATTACATAATAATTTAAATTTCATAAAAAATATAATATTCAGTTTCAAATCATATTTATTTACTGAATAAAAAAATCAAATTTATTTAGAATAAATAAATAAATAATACTAATCTATTAATTTTTTAAATTGTAAAAAAAAGGCCCCCCTACTTCCAATGTGGGTCCACCCTTGACTTAAATAAGAATAAGAATAATAATAATAATAATAATAATAATAATAATAATAATAATAAGATGATGATGAGTTTATAGACTAAAATGAAAAAAATGAGTTAATTTGAGGGATTAAAATGAAATTCAAAAAATTTCAAAGACTTCTTTGAATCTTTTTTAATTTCAAATATTAAAATGATAGCAAGATGCAAATTTAGAGACTAAATTTGCTATTTACGTAGAAACATAAGAACTTTTGGCAACTATGTGGATTAATAACATATTTCTCCTTTAATTATTAAAAAAAAATTAATCATTAGGTGAAAAATTTAACTTATATACATGTAAGAAAAATAAACCAAGTTTTTTTCCACAAAAAAAAAATTAAATCAGGTTCACAAAAGTTAGAAATTGATTCCTTTACAAGGTGTAATTATAAGATGTTGTCGCTGCTAACCTTTTAATGCTTCGGTTTTTTTTTACCTAATTTATAAAATAATATTACGGGAGTAAAAATCTCACTAAATGCAGGTTGCAATTGGCGTTAGTAACACCAAAAATTACAACTTATGATGTGATTAATTTGGCCTTCTATGCTCATTAAAAAAAATGGCTTCTATGAGTTAGATTAGTTTTCTTATACTGTTTGTCTAATTTTGATATTTTGATATAAGGAAAGAAATGTATGAAAACCAAATCAAGCTCACAAGAGGTCGATTTGATTAACGCATTATAAGTTGTAAGTTATCGGTAATATTTCTTAATCTTTTAAGTTTTTTGCTTCTCTAAAATAATATTAAAGAAGCAAAAAATTTTCAAGGTTGGTGGTAATAACATAAGATCCTGTGTAGTGCAGTGGGTAATGTGGGTGGTTTGTAAACTCTGATTCTTTCAATTCAGGGACTAATATAATGTCTTACTAGTTCAGTAACTAAAATTACTATTTACTCATTTCATTTCTACATGTTTCAAAAACTTAATTATTTTTTATTTAGTGACAAATTTTGCTCAACAATAAATTTTACCATTCAAATTTTTAATTTTTATGTATTTTATCACCGCTAACCTATAAAAAAATTAAAAATAAAATAAAATGACGTCCTTTTATTACTAACATGATGACATATACACAAAAAAAAATTGAATAATAAAATTTGCGAAATATTAAAAACTGAATGATAAAATTCATGAAAATAAAACTTAAATGATAAGATTTGCAAAATTATAAAAGTTTCGTGGTATATTTACATTCAAGCCTTTATTTTTCTTACAACTTAAATCATACTCCAATTAAAACTTTGAAACGAAAAGTCAAACTTGCATTAGTGTTCATTACCAAATGGGAACATTATCTGAGACTATAGGAATGAACTTGCAATACTTTTTAGATGGCTTACATGCATAGATATGGGAATGAACTAGGCCAAAAGCTTGCTTTAAAACATAATTACAAAGCACAAGAGTACTATATAGAGATAGAAATGTCCTATAACATACATTAATTTCAAAGACCATTCATAAACTAAACCATCAAATTAACTGGTGCAGGGGAAAGGGAAGCTGTCCCTATATTTAGGTATGTGTCCGGTGGATCAATTCACAAATTGCTTCAGGAATATGGCCCTTTCAAGGAATCTCTTGTGAAATGTTACACCAGACAGATTCTTCATGCTCTAGCTTACTTGCATGCAAGAAATACCGTGCACAGGTCTTAATATGTTACAATGATAATATACATTATTATTTCTAGTTCCAAGTATCTGAGACAAATGTGTCCAATCCTACAGGGATATAAAGGGCTCAAACATACTAGTAGATCCTAATGGTATAATCAAGGTTGCTGATTTTGGCATGGCAAAACATGTTTGTATCTTCTTCCTGAAGCTTCATATTAAATATATTTTCATGAAATCTCACAATTTCAATCACCTATTGGTATCCCTTAATTAACCAGCTATATTACACCTCCAAAATTCAGGTAACATCAAGTACTGTTCATTCTTTCCAACCTCATTGGATGGCACCTGAGGTATTAATTTATTCTGATTCTGAACAATCATTTGCTTCTACAGTGTCAATGATTATCTCCTATATTAGAAGATTTTCATTTGGGTGATTCTGAATACAAGTTGTATTGGCCTTGCTTTTGATGTATGGAACTTGGGGTGTACAATTATTGAAATGGCAACAACAAAGCCACCTTGGAGCAAGTATAAAGGGGTATGTGTATGATAATATGACTTTCATATGCTTGTCTATTTCTTTGTTGAGCCTCATCTCACGTTATGCTTTTCACAGGTTGCTGCAATGTTCAAAATTGCAAACAGCAATGATTACCCACAAATTCCTTCTCATCTTTCAGAGGATGCACAATTTTTTTTGAAACTTTGCTTACAAAGAGACCCTCTTATTCAAGAAGATAGTTGATTATGCATTGATATGTCAATAATGTCCATTAAGCCATGCAAATTTGTAACCATGATGCTTCAAATGGTACTCCATGCTAAGCTCAATTGTGCTGCATACTAATCTACAGATTGAAAACCCTGTTCTAGTTAAAACAACGAAAGTGCAAAAGTATGTGGTGCTTCTATTCCTGAAAATTTTGGAAGTCTCGGATACCATTATTGTTAGACGAACCTAAAAAGCTTTAAGATTAGCCTGTAGGCAATTTCTTAGTGCGCTAAAAATTCAATTCATCACTCATGCCAAATATTAGCAGAGAGCATCAGACCGGTCAACTATGATAAGAAACAGTACAGTAGACAATCTGCTTCATTTCCTTAAACAGCAACCGCTCGATGAAGCAAACCTCCTGCATACAACCATCTTTAGTTGCACTTACTTGGTACATTAAAATACTCAGACAAAGAAAATTGAAATGCATTAGTCTTTGCAATTTGTATTGCACCATACTTAAGGATTTCCATGTGAATAGTTTATACCATAACACAGATTATGCTGACAAAATTGACCCAAGTATACACACAAGACTTCAATAAAGTGATTACACCAACTCACTTATCATCATCTTAAAATGAATAATCCTTCAAATCAGATTTTGAATCACCCAATTCCATGTCTGCCATGCACTCTTCCTCAGTAAGTGGTGGGAGTTGCCTTGTCTTACGCTTGATATTGTGTTTGTGCCATTCACTCTTGTGATGTTCCCTGTACAGCTTAGAGTCATCGAAAGAAACATTACATGTGCTGCACTTGTTTTGCTTTTGTTGTCCCTCGGTAGGCCTACTAGTAGATGAAATTGTTTGCTTTTGAAGTTTCTCATTCAATTGAAGCACAGAATCATAAGGTTCTTTGGGCAAGGCTTCAGGTATATCCTCATAATCATTGTATTGCTCCACTTGGGTATCCCCCTCCACATAAAGAGAGTGTGCAAGAACTTCAAATCTTCCATGCATCTTATTCATAACAAAGTCATGACAATCCTTATATAGACCAGGTTCCAATTCAAAAATCTGCAATCCAAATCCAATCAGAGATTATACTGACATCCCTCAACATATTAGCAGATTCAAGATTAGCCATAAACATATACATATTATATGCAGAAAGGCCAAACCCACACAGTTTTTGGAAAAAAATAATATTTTCAAATGTTAATTGTAAACAGGGATACCTAGCATTTGAAAATGGAGAATCATGGAACAGTCCAAAACTAGAGCTGATTTTTCTTTGGTTAGTACTCTTCTTTGTTTTGCAGATTGAATATGTCTATAACTAACAAGAAATGACAAAGACATGCTAAATATCCATCATAATTAGCTAACAGAAACAACTGAATACAAGTCATGTTATTTGCAGTTTCATCTTACTAATGAACATGGCTCACACTTGAAAACTATAACCACATAAAATGTCAGAGAAAGTTACTGACCAAATCCTATGATTAGATCATCAACACAACTACTTGAAAGTTGACCTTCTTTTGTTAGCTTCTAGAAAGCTTATTTGAGCTTTTAAAGTGGCTTTTGACTTTCTTATAAGCTCTTTTTAGCTTATTTCAACATGCTTTATGCAAAAACTTATAAATTATTTCACTAGGTTTTATAGTCAAATTTATGAATAAGCTATCGTATAATAAATTTCTATTAGAGAAGAGCTTAATTAAGTGGTTTACCCAAACACCCACAGAAGAAATAAATAAGGACCTCTTTAAAACTACCAACCATAGTCATCCTGTGTTTCACTTTAGACATGGTATGGCAAGACTGAGCAATCAGAAAACCAGTACCACTGAATTGAAAATGGAATTGAACCATGAAACTAAACTTGTCTACAACTATAGGAGAAATATTTACTTACAACGGATAACTGAGCAGAAGATCCTTCTTTAGAAATAACAATAGCATTCCATTCATTCAGCTTTCCTAAAAGTTCAGGCACTTGGTCATCAGGAGCAGTAGCACGTATTCTCAACGGACACCGTTTTATAGGGAAGTGCTTCTGAAGTTCTTGAATTAACTCCAGAGCCTGTATTATATATAAATACGAATATAACTTCCATAACTTGTATTGTCATCATAAAAACATCATTGTAACAGTTAAATAAATGAGAAGATTGTAGATGAAATCATTTAGAGAGTGATGGGAAGAGACCTGCTTCTTGGAGGTGCTGTGTGGATCAACAGCAAAATGGATTTCCCGCATGAGGCGTTCAATCATACTGATAGTGTATGGACGCTGAGTCTCGGGATTGTAAGTCTTGTGCATCACGATGGTCGCAATATCCCTGAACTGACTCGATAACAATGATTCCCTCTCTTTCCCAGCTACCTGAAGCTCCCCTTTCTTTAAAATCTACCCCCTCAAACAAACAAACAAAAAATGTTATTGCTGTTGTTATTATTATAAACTTTTTAAGTGAGGCTTCCTTACTCACATCTAAGCAAATCTTGGAGTGGTCATCGGTGCCAAAAGCTGCAATTAAATCCTTGGACTTGGCGAGAACCCCTTTGGAAACATTGGTATAAACAGTGTGGGACTGCAGCACTTCATCCAGGTCCTTTTCCCTGTTGATAGAATTTTAAATGATAATTGGAAATTAGGAGATTGTGCAGTATATATATAACAATAATGAAGAGAGGAGCTTACACGCCAGAACGCCAAGAGAGGACGGTGTTAGGGTAGCAAGCGATTTCGAAGCGCATGCCATGTTTCTTCAGACGCACCACTGCCACATTTGTTAGCCTCTTCTGTCCTATTGGCTGCACTAGCGTCCTAGACATCTCTTCCTTTCTCTTTCACCTCTTTGTTACTTTTTACCTCTTCCTCACACCACACTTGGTTGGGTTGAACCTGAATGAATAAGATAACCATAGTCCACACCATGGACAAGCCATTAAAAAAAAACATCACATGTACACAAAATCAAATAGGGAGAAAGGAGGGATCCAGCTTTACTATTTGTATTGAAATATATACAACTCAATTAAACAATTACAATATTTATGGGTGTCCTTTCAGTCATTGGAACTAATTAAAGCACCAGCAGCATAAAGCATGACCTTCACTAATTTTGCTCGGTTTTCATCCAGCAAGTAAGGAATTGTCTATTTCCTTACTCGTAAGATTTGTCCAAACTAAGGTCATGGCAATCACACAAGTAACTGGTATTCTAACTTTTCATGTATTGACATAACAAAATAAAAGGATAATTCAGCAAAATAATGAAACAATAATATGAAAAATTTAAGAAAATAAAGTCTCATGTACAAGTTGGATTTTTTTAGTGGGTATACATCCTAGTGAAACAAAAAGCCCATAATTTCATTGCATGTGTCACTGTAGTTAACTTTGATGATACATCTCCTACTGGCTTATATTCATGTTCATCTCCTACTATGTTAGAATCTCAATTTGAAATAAATAAATTCATCAAATGATAAATATTAAGGTTATAGAAGCAATACGAACACATGCAATTCTAAAGAATGATAGCATAAGAACATGAAAGATGGGGTTTCCAAACCTGAAGATACAACAAGTAGTGTTAAAATTGAGTTTTTCCTGTTTAGCTGATTGTGGGTACTTTATTTTGTCAACAGTGGAAATTGCAATGTAATTGCAACAGCAAAGTGGTGCGACTTCCTCGAGAAAATAAATCTCAACATGATTAAGAGCCTTAGTTAAAACAATAAACAAAGGGAGGTAAAATTAGCAAACTATATAGATTAATATGTAGGAAAAAGGGAGGCAATGGTACACTATGGTAAGTAGAAGTCCAAACTTTCAATTGAACTTGCCAAGTTGCCAATATAAAATAAAAATTGCACTCTTTAACCAGATCACTAATCAATATAGAATTAATAAGGCTATGTTGAGGAGAGAACAAAAAACGATGTTGAGCAGAGGGGGCACAGATCCAATCAATAAGGATTACCCAAAACAGAACCACAAAAACAAAATAAATAACAAAAAAGACAGATCAGCCTTCAGAGGTCTGACCTTAAAACCTGCTCCGACGGCCCGGTGCTCTAATGCGAGGCGCTGTGGTGGTGAGACGACGACGACATACGGGTGTTCGACGATGCGGTGGAGGGTGGTTGACGACACAAGGTTGTAAAGGTTACTGAATATCCATTATCGTTAAATCATAAAAATAAAAAACTCAACATAAAGCAAGAATTGTGGAGAGAAAAAGGAGATGTAGAATCATAAATTTGTTCAACATACCTCGATAGAAAAATATAATTTTGGGTCATGACAATTGCGGCGCCAAATTTCTCTAGCAGCGTGCCAACAGAGGAAGATGGTTAACGTAAAGGTATGTGACGTGCCTTCAGGGTTTTTGTTTTTAATTTATGTGCTATGGATATTTACGTTATTTCGTATTAAAAAATGCAACAAATGCTCTCTTCTCCTCAAGAAAATAAAAATAGTTAAGGTAAAAAACTTTATTATGTCATAAAGTTTAAAAATCATTTCATATTTATTTTTATAAGAAAATTTATTATGTCATAAAGTTTAAAAAATATTTCATATTTATTTTTTAAGAAACTTTTCGGTATTGTGTTTAAAATCTTTCGATTAAAATAAAATTTAAAAATATAAATGAAAAAATTAAAATTATAAAAGAAATATGAATTGTGAATTTAAATAAATAAGTAAAATATTATTAATTAAAATTTAGCAGAAAAAATAGCATTTTTTCAACAATTGAAAAAAAAATCGGAAATATATTTTAAGAAAAAAAGAAATATTGATGTAAGAAAACTTTTATAATAATGTGGGGTAGGAAATTATAATAGTTAGTTTTAGCTATCTTGTATATCCATGGAATAAGACTTGCAATTATAATTTCAATTTGAAAATTACTATTAAATATTATGTTTGAAATTTTAATATGATTTAGGTTTAGCTTAGTTAGGCAAACAGGATGCATGGGTTGTTGTAAGAAAAATATTTAATATTATGAAAGAAATTTTGTATGAAAAGGCATGAATGATGTGGCAAGTGCCCTTCTTTTCTC
This sequence comes from Glycine soja, assembly GCF_004193775.1. NCBI lineage: Eukaryota > Viridiplantae > Streptophyta > Magnoliopsida > Fabales > Fabaceae > Glycine > Glycine soja. The sequence continues at coordinate 34,277,970 of NC_041015.1, read as the reverse complement.
CCATGTTTTAATTCCAAAACAAGATCCACAATTTCATTCATGTGTTTCCTTTCCTCTCTTATCCTTCAACGGCAACGAATCATAGTTGTGATCATGCATTTCTATTCCTTGTTAATACATATTGTTTTCCTTCTGTTACCTAAAACTCACGTTGATTATTCTATTTAACAATTAAACCCTTCTTTTAGGATTTCCAAAGTGATAGTTAGTTTTGCAAACTTAACAATTGAAAAGAATTCGCAGTCCAAAATAAACTTTGTTAGAATAGTCAACGTGAACAATGTTTCATCATTTGGTTGGACTTGGACATTTACCATTTATGTCTTTTTGTAACACCTTGCTCTCCATCATTGCTTGTTGCTTTACTTGAATTTGTTCCACAAGGTGCAATCTTGAATCATGATAATAACCAAGTCTATTCTTGCTACTTGGAAGGTATGCATTATTTCCACTAGAAATTTCATAATAAGGAACTTGAGGTCAACAATAGTTAATAACCCAAACCCAACATCTTTAACAATCACAAAAGCAAT